>NW_026973806.1:17500-25000 GCF_035594125.1 Scylla paramamosain | reverse complement strand
AGGGTTGGACGTCTATGAAAAGACGTGGAAAAGTGCAGGGTGGTATCATCAGCATAGGAGTGGATAGGACAAGAAGTTTGGTTTAGAAGATCATTAATGAATAATAAGAAGAGAGTGGGTGACAGGACAGAACCCTGAGGAACACCACTGTTAATAGATTTAGGAGAAGAACAGTGACCGTCTACCACAGCAGCAATAGAACGGTCAGAAAGGAAACTTGAGATGAAGTTACAGAGAGAAGGATAGAAACCGTAGGAGGGTAGTTTGGAAATCAAAGCTTTGTGCCAGACTCTATCAAAGGCTTTTGATATGTCCAAGGCAACAGCAAAAGTTTCACCAAAGTCTCTAAAAGAGGATGACCAAGACTCAGTAAGGAAAGCCAGAAGATCACCAGTAGAGCGGCCTTGACGGAACCCATACTGGCGATCAGATAGAAGGTTGTGAAGTGATAGATGTTTAAGAATCTTCCTGTTGAGGATAGATTAAAAAACTTTAGATAAGCAGGAAATTAAAGCAATAGGACGGTAGTTTGAGGGATTAGAGCGGTCACCCTTTTTAGGAACAGGTTGAATGTAGGCAAACTTCCAGCAAGAAGGAAAGGTAGATGTTGACAGACAGAGCTGAAAGAGTTTGACTAGGCAAGGTGCAAGCACGGAGGCACAGTTTCGGAGAACAATAGGAGGGACCCCATCAGGTCCATAAGCCTTCTGAGGGTTTAGGCCAGCGAGGGCATGGAAAACATCATTACGAAGAATTTTAATACGAGGCATGAAGTAGTCAGAGGGTGGAGGAGAGGGAGGAACAAGCCCAGAATCGTCCAAGGTAGAGTTTTTAGCAAAGGTTTGAGCAAAGAGTTCAGCTTTAGAAATAGATGTGATAGCAGTGGTGCCATCTGGTTGAAGTAGAGGAGGGAAAGAAGAAGAAGCAAAGTTATTGGAGATATTTTTGGCTAGATGCCAGAAATCACGAGGGGAGTTAGATCTTGAAAGGTTTTGACATTTTCTGTTAATGAAGGAGGTTTTGGCTAGTTGGAGAACAGACTTGGCATGGTTCCGGGCAGAAATATAAAGTGCATGAGATTCTGGTGAAGGAAGGGATAAGAGGTGAATGAGAGAATTTGAACAAGTAAGGATGGAAACAAATGAAGGATGGAGTGATGGAGTGCGTGAGGGAGAGGATAGGAAGGGAATAAGAAGACTTAAACATGCAAGGATGGAAATAAATGAAGGATGGAGTATGTGAAGGAGACAAGATGAGAGAAAGAAAATTAGAACATTCAAGGTGGAAACAGATAGAGGATGGAGTGATGGAGTGTGTGAGGAAGAGGAAGAGGACAAGGGAAGAATCAGAGGGTTGGAGCATGGATGGAGGAAATACAAGGACAGGAGTAAACAGATGGATAAATAAATAGGGAAAGTAAAGGAGGCTTGGAAAATATGAAACTGTTGAAGAAATGTAGAAGAGCTGGAAAGTACTTGATAGAATAATGACATTACAAAAAGTAAATAGTGACGTGACAGATCTAGTGATATAAAAGAAGTTGAAAATGAATGAAAATATTGATGATGCTATTGTTAATGATGTCTTGATTGTAATGCAGCACAATCTGCCACCAGGAAAGCCTTCAGGTTGTTGAGAAATGACCCAAGAATCTTCAGGGAGACTGCATCAAACAGTATGCTCAACGCTAACACCTATACATATGTGAGTAGTAGTAGTAGTAGTAATAGTAGTAGTAGTAGTAGTAGTAGTAGTAGTAGTAGTAGTAGTAGTAGTAGTAGTAGTTGTAGTAGTAGTAGTAGTAGTAGTAGTAGTAGTAGTAGTAGTAGTAGTGGTGGTAGTAGTAGTAGCTGCTGTTGCTGCTGCTGCTGCTGTTGTTGTTTACTGACAAAAACACACGTAATACAAAAAGTTACAATCTCATTTTTTGTCCAACTTGAATAGAAATAAAAATAGTCTTGTAGATGTGTAATAGGCATAACACACACACACACACACACACACACACACACACACACACACACACACACACACACACACACACACACACACACACACTCACAGACACACACACACACACACACACACACACACACACACACACACACACACACACACACACACATACACACACACACACACACACACACACATGGAGCATTCATAGCTTTAAAGATGAATATAAAGAATTAACTTAAAAAGATGGAACATGTTGTGTGGCTATCTGGGCCAGTACATGCCACTCATTTCTCTGAAAGCTAATTATAATTCACAATTAAATTTTTCGGTGTATTTATTTCATGAAAAAAAAAAAAAAGACTTGGCAGCCAACTTTTATTTTTTATTAAATATTCTTAATTTTCACTTTATTCATAATTTTTTTTTACCTTACTAATGATTTACAAAAGAATAGGACAAAACACTGCTTTTAAGTTCATAGAAAGTACTCAGCATACTAGAAGTATTAATATAGATTTAGTTTGCCCAACATTCTGAAGTGATTTATCTAGAAAAAAATGTTACTAGTTTTGTTTCAAGAACATTTAACACCTTATCTCTGGATACAAAAAAAAAAAAATGAAAGAAGGAAAACTATATATATATATAAATAAGTAAAAAAATCTATTAAATTTACAAAATATGTAATATCAATTGTAACTCAGTCTTTTTCTTCATTTATTGCTGTAGATAATGTCACTAATTACTATTACTAATGTGTTATATCTAAATAGAAGTATAATTCTGTAAGTTATTATGCTATTATTATTTTGTTGAAATTATTATTGTTTCCCACAAATGTTCCAGTTATATTACTCATGTATATGTATATATGTATGTATGTGTGTATGTATGTATGTATGTATGTATGTATATATGTATGTATGTATGCCTAAGTGTATATGTAAGTATATGTATGTGACTATGTGTGTGTGTGTGTGTGTGTGTGTGTGTGTGTGTGTGTGTGTGTGTGTGTGTGTGTGTGTGAATATGTGTATGTATGTGTACGCATATAATTAACGTTAATTTATATATTTTTTGTGTGTGATGATGTATATCTTTGAAAACGATCATTCACATGAAAGCGTGACTGCTCTCTGTGTGACAATGGCTCAACTCAAGCAAGTCTGCACGAGCTGCGGCTCAACACTTCGCTACAAAATGCAAAATGTTATATTAATTCTTGTATTAATATTATAAAGCAATAAACATTACTTACTTACTTACACACACACACACACACACACACACACACACACACACACACACACACACACACACACACACACACACACACACACACACACACATACACACACACACACATAAAAATATATATTATTAGGAAATTATTTGGAATCGTTCAGTTGAAGCCCTAAGGAGTAAAAAAAATTGAGGGATTATTTTCTGGAAAGAAAAAAAATAGGTAGTGTCAGAAAGGAAGATTAAAATATATTTAAAAAAAATAGACTAAAATATGTTATTCTTAAGAAAAAAAGACGTACTTACCGATTTTTCTATTTATTTTCATTGGTGTAATAAAAAATTCCTTAATATTTCCCACCTACTTGAATTATTCTTTATCAAAAGTGTGTAACGTAAAATTTTTGTCTTGTTCGCACCGGTGTAATAAACATAAATCGTGACTATTTATTAGGTAGACCATGTAATGAGTGAAGAAATACGCCATGCCGTCAGTAAAAGCACAGGCCACCGTGACGACCTCGCACCAGTCAAGATAAGAAGACTGGGAAGTGGGAAGGCCATGACGCAACACCCTGCTGCCCTTCCACTGCGGTATGCAACAATTCACAACACTAAAACAACGTACGTTCCCCTCATCACCATCTACAGGAAACAGAAAGCATAGAAAGGAATACATTTTGATATTTACAAGAAAATATGTCTCGGAGTGGTTAGTGATTAAAAGATGTGTCAAATAGCAGTGAAAGGGTTACACACACTCAGAAGGCACAGTCCAGGGAGGTGGAAGGTGAGAAAGTCTGACCACTCCTCCTCCTCCTTAAAAGAACATGAGAACATAAGAAAATAAGGAAAGTTGTAAGAAGCCATCAGGTCTGCACGTGGCAGTCCCTGTACGAAACACACCTACCTATTTCCACCTATCGTCCCCATCCAGTCTAACCCTTCAAACTACCGCTTTATTGCTGAAAGGCCAGTTCCAGAGTCACCCTTTTTCCTCTTGCTAGCTAACCAACAAAAGTGCTTTAGCCGTCATCAGGTTCCACAATCAACTTTGCACACTGCTTGTCGTTTGGGGGAGTACCGAAAATTTGAACTGGTAAGGCAAAAGGGTCAATTCCACAGTCTTTTCGTAAGCTATCAACCAAAAAACGCTCCCGAACAAATAAGAGGAGTGTTTCGTTTGAATAGCTTACGAAGAGACTAAAACTGACCCGGTATATTCACTCGTAGTCTCGTCTGTCCTCGTCATATATAGAGAGAGTCACGGCATGTCCATTTAAGCAAATCCTGACCCCGCTTCTTGATGGTGATAGTGCACTAAAGAAGTAAGTTGACATACGCAAGGCACAGTAAGCGCGGAGCCAGTGATACAGACAGTTAGGAAAGCAGAATGTCAACGAAAGGATGGTAAAACAAGGCAGTGCTCACAGATTCATTTCACTTGGAGAGAAGAGAGAAGTGTTGCTCGGGTGACCTGGAATAGACAGAAATTATGATGCGTATAGGATGTTTGGAAGACATTTGTACTGCAGTATTACCGGAAATAGATTATGATGGTGGTGGTGGTGGTGGTGGTGAGGAGGAGGTTGTGGTGATTGTGATGAGAAAGATGGAGATTATGATGATGGTGATGATGATGGTGAGGAGTAGGAGATGAAAGAGAGAGGAGGAGGAGGAGAAAGAGGAGGAAGAAGAGGTGGAAGAGGAGGAGAGGAACAAATTTCTAATGATGAGGAGGCGGAAGAGGAAGAGAATATGATGATGATGAGGAGGAAAAGAAGAACGAAGAGGAAAAAGAGGAGGAAGAAGAAAAGAAAGATGAGGAGAATTATGATGATGATTATGATGACAGTGACTGAAACACAGCGCCACAAATCGCAGTGGTGGTGGTGGCACTGAGTGTATACCCACCCAAAGAATAAACAAATACATAAATGAAAATAGATAAAAAAAATAAAGAAAGAAAGAAAAGATAAAGAAAAATCATACGAATAGAAATCTCTCTCTCTCTCTCTCTCTCTCTCTCTCTCTCTCTCTCTCTCACACACACACACACACACACACACACACACACACACACACGTCATGGATTAATGTTCCGTGGCGAATCTGGCAACGTAACGCTTCAATGTATGACTCGAGTCAGCGCGGGTTAGTCTCACGTGACAATAAAGGCCATTGAATATAAGTACGTCCCCTGGAGATCTGATATTACACCTCATCCTTAATTCACGTATCCTCCTACACACTAAAGAGTGCGATAGATATTTCCCGCACTGTGAGACCGTGGATATTTGGCTCAGCTGCGTGAACAATACTCCAAACAATGAACCTCCGAACTGAGACACTGGATCTGTAACTCAGCCGCCTTAGTCCTGCCCACGTCGCCACTGCCGCGTGGTTACGTCAAGACAGCGGGCCGCGTACTAGTTTCCTCAGTACTTGTGCTTCCGTATCAATACCGTGTGCTGTAAACTGAACGAAGATACTCATTCAGTTTTTGGTCGCTTCTCCATTATCTCGTGGTGACGTAAAGGTGACGGCCCGTGTGTTAGTTTCCCCGGTAATTGTGCCTCCGTAAGATTACTGTGTCCAGTGGTCGTGAGAACTGCGGGGCGGTGGTGGTGTAGACTGTGCCGTGGAGAGGCGGGTTGTTGGAATCAGTGTTGCCAGATTGGGCTACTAATCGCAAATTGGGCTACTTTCTGATGTGCTGCGCTACTAAATTTTGACGTCTGCGACTTGCGACTTTTTGGGCTACTTTGGAATGTGGTTGGGTTAATATATATGCTTTCGTCATAAAGTAGGTACACGTATTTTCTCTCAAAGATATCACTTAGATATTTTTGTCATCTAATTAAAGAATAAGTTTCCGATCTTTGTATATACCTCTGGGCAAAGTCATCGAAATTAACGAATATTTATAATGCCTATAAACTCTTTAGTCTTTTGATCCACATACATTAGCATTACTGATTAAAAAAATGAGTAATGAATGGTTGGCAACTTGGCTGCCGCAGTCCGCCAGGCGCGAGGTATTATACGTGTCTAGTACTGTCTACTTCACGTCTCCACGACAGTATACGGTAGCTTCCTTCGAATTCCGCTGCGAACACATCACACTCACTCCTTTGTATACCACACGTGTCTTTATTCTTTCTTCTACACCCATACCAAGATTGTGTGTTTGTGTCTTGTCTTCAGTTAAAAAAAGTTCTCGCTAGCTACTGCAGAAAAAGGAGGAGGAAGAGATAGTGTCTGTGTGTGAATAACTGAGGGATAGCAAGTGGGAGAATAAGAACAGTGAAGAATAAAAAGACACGTAAACCAGCACAACACGGAGGACAAACAAATGAGGAAGAGGTAGTGAGTCTGTGTGTGAATGAATAACTGGGGCATACCAAGTGAAGAAGACGAAGGAGGAGGAGGAGCAAGAAAAATAATTAAAGAGTTTGTGTGTGTGGGTAACTGTGACATAAGATGTGAACAAGAACTGTGCATAAGGCAAACCAGTGGAACATAACAAAACTAAAGACTCATAAGAAGACGATGAAGTAGAAGGAGTTTGAGTGTGTGTGGGTAACAGTGACATAAGACGTGAACAAGAACAGTAAATGAGGCAAACCATTGGAACATTACAAAACTAAAGACTCATAAGAAGTAGGAGGAGAAAGGAAAATTAATTATTGAGTGTGTGTGGATAACTGTGGCATTAATAAAATAATAAGAACATTAAAATATAACAATAGTGAAATAATACAACAAACAAACAAAAGACAAAAAATAACAATAAGAAACAGAAAGAAAAAGAAGAAGGTAGTGAGAATCTGTGTGAATAACCGTACACAGAAGAAGAAAGAAAACGAAGAAAGAAAGAAAAGAGAAAACAACAGAAAGAAAAACGAAGAAAACAAGATAAAAAAGAAAAAAAAAAGATAAAGGAGAAGAAAGTACAACAAGATAAAGAAAGAACAAAAATAAAACGAAGGAGAAGGAAGGACGGAAGGAAGGACAAAAAGACGAAGGAAAGAAGAAAGGACACAAACCAATTCTCAACACCCACCACCACCACTAAAATTTCCGCACCCTCAGTCACTGACCAACAGTTGTGAGACGTACTGCTCATAGTTGCTGTCCATTATTAGCGTGGTACATAGACTGTGGCCGCTGAGACTTGCAGAAATGGGGAAGTGGGCCAGATATTCTAAGTGGTTCCAGTGTAGTTGGTTGAAAGAACCACAGTTTGAAAAGTGGCTTGTAGAAGTGAAACATGATGATAAAAAAGCTTACTGTAAA
>NW_026973806.1:7500-12500 GCF_035594125.1 Scylla paramamosain | reverse complement strand
GCATGGCAACGTGGTCCTGACGAAGAGGGAGTGAGGCGCACTTTATTTTTTAGGTTAACGGCAGTTGTACAAGTAAAGTCACCCCTTTCTCTCATTAGAGTTTCTTCTTCCTTTTCTGTTCCGCTGCTCTCGTCTCTTCCCACTTACTGCTCCTCCTTCATTTCAGGCCTGCCCAGTCAAGATACAGCTCCTAATGAAAGGAGAGGAGAGGAAAGAACTTCTCTCCTCTCCTCTCCTCGTCTCTTTTCTTCTCTTTTCTTTTCTTCTCTTTACTCTTTTCTCTTTACTTTCTTCTTCTATTTACACTTTTCTTCTCTTTACTCTCCTCTCCTCTCCTCTCCTCTCCTCTCCTCTCCTCTCCTCTCCTTTCCTCTCCTCTCCTCTCCTCTCCTCTCCTCTCTCCTCCTCTCCTCTCTCCTCCTCTCCTCTCTCTCTCTCTCTCTCTCTCTCTCTCTCTCTCTCTCTCTCTCTCTCTCTCTCTCTCTCTCTCTCTCTCACGCGCGCGCGCGTGCCCTCTCTTTTCTCCGTCAGTATTTAATCTTTTTTTTTATCTTATATATTTTTCTTCTTTACTTAGGTTCTTTTCCCTACTTCTCTTCCACTCTGTTCAGCCTTTTTTTTTTTTTTTTCTCAGATATTTTAGTTTGCATGACAATCTCAAGTCCCAGTGTGTGAGTCAGTGCACATAATATCTCTTGCCTTACCAACATGCCGCCTTCTCCTACACAACCAACATCCAGTACGTGTGTTAGATAACTTACTCTTTCAACAACTTTTCATAGGTACAGTCAGTCATTGTTGATGTTGAGAACACTAGTGAGGACACTGTGACAAACAGGAGGCAGGAGGTGAAGAGAACAAGGCATGAGAAGAAAGACTTTTATTTATGCTCTTCTTCTGTAATCCTCTGAGGAAGCCATTAAGAAATTACTAGTCAGGAATAAAGCTGTCATTTCCTGAGCTGTGTTGCCTTTACCACTCACATCTTCATCCAGAACACTGTTAAAAATTACTTCCATGGACACAGGAAAGAGAGAAGAGGTAGTTAGTATTGTCATTCCTACGAAATTACTAGTCAGGAATAAAGGTGTCATTTCCTGAGCTGTGTTGCCTTCACCACCTACGTCTCCATTCAGAACACTGTGAAGCATTGCTTCCATGGACACAGGAAGTAGAGAATAGGAAGTTAATATTGTCCTTTCTTTGCTACAGAACTTTATTTGTACAATTGCATTAAACCTTTTTATCGCTACAGTCACCTTTCGCTGGCATTCCAAACACTGCTGTTCACGGGGGAAGTTTTCTCATATTAGTGTTCTGTCCGGAAGGTCTACAATTTGACACCGCTTCTTGGGATAATTTCTTACGTAAATATATGTCTAGTTATTTGTACAGGAGATTCCAATAATGGGGAGAGAGAGAGAGAGAGAGAGAGAGAGAGAGAGAGAGAGAGAGAGAGAGAGAGAGAGAGAGAGAGAGAGAGAGGTAACGGGGTGAGTGAAAGAGGATGTAGAGAGAAGGGAATATGTTTCTAAGGAAAGCATCTTTTCAAACCGTGACGAGCGTCTATTGGTTGTGATGGAAGCAATTTGTGCCTTTTAGTATGTGTGATTCTTTGTGTTTTTTCTTTTTCTTTAACTGGTTCGCCTCAGGTACGTTTTTGTATTAGCTGCAGGTGTTTATGTCTTGTTGTGTTTACAGTTTGTTTTTAAGGGAGACTGATTGGCTGACTGTGATTCTTGTGTTTTCTTCCTCATATTCCTGTGTGTGTGTGTGTGTGTGTGTGTGTGTGTGTGTGTGTGTGTGTGTGTGTGTTTGAGAGAGAGAGAGAGAGAGAGAGAGAGAGAGAGAGAGAGAGAGAGAGAGAGAGAGAGAGAGAGAGAGAGAGAGAGAGAGAGACTGCCTCATACCCCACACACACACACACACACACACACACACACACACACACACACACACACACACAATAAAAATAATTTATTCATTCTACAGTGAAAAAAAATACATGAAACATACATCAGTGTTATTACTACTACTACTTCTACTACTACTACTACTACTACTACTACTACTACTACTACTACTACTACTACCCACCACTACCACCAATACCCCAGTAACACTTGTAATACAAACCCCAACAAACAACAACTCTCTTCACTACACTACATCAAAAACCCACAACACACAACACACAGTGGAGATAATCAAGTCTCCCAGGTCACAGCTTAGCCAATACTCACCCCTTGAATTTAATCCCTGATGGTCGGAAGCTTCGCCCATCGCCACGCGCCTCGCCCTTCATAAAACTGGGAATGGTGACAAAAAGACCGATAACTAGAGAGGGCAGGGATTACCGTCATTAATGCTACTGGGCTGGAAACAATAGGGAGGGCGGTATCTTGATTGTTGGCAAGGTGGTTAATTTGATGGAGGAAAGATTGGATTAGGTGGGAGAGAGCAGACAGTGGCCTGTTTGTTTACGAGTAGTCGGGTGAGGGAGACTGGCTAACTATTGAGTGTGGTTAAGTAGAGTGAACAGAGGAGACTAGCTGGGTGGAGGAGAGTACAGCTAGTAAATTAGTTGGGATAGGAAAGACATTATCCATTGAAGTGGAAGAGAGGAGAAATACTAGGTAACTAATTAAAAAAAAAAAATGCCTGTTAAAAAGGTGAGACAAAGGAGACATTACCTCGTTACATGGAACATAAGAGAAAGTAGTTAGTTAGGATAGAAGAGACAGTGAGTGGGTAGTTAGATGGGATACAGGAGGGTGGTCAGTTGATTAGATGGGATAAAGGAGAACATGGCTCTTTAATATTTTGGACAGTTACTTGTGAATTAAGTGGAACGAAAGAAACAATGGCTAGATAATTAATTGGGATAGAGGAGAACGTATTTGGGTAGTTATGTGGAATAAATTAGACCGTGGTGTGTTGTTAGCAGAAGTGTTACATGAGGAAGAAAGAAAAGAGTATGAAGATAAGTTAAAAGTATAAAGGGATAGTGTGGGAAGAAGAAAAGAATAAGTAGGAGAAAGAGAAGGAAAAATATATAAAAAGTAAAGAAACCTCTAACAATTAACAGAAATATTATATGAGAAGAGATAAAAACATATGAAGAGAAGCTCACAGAATGGCAGAGTAGCGCATGATGGAGAAAAAATATATATATAATTAGGAAGAGAAGGAAGAGAAGAACAAAAATACATAAAAAGAATAAATAAATGAAACCTCCGGCAAGGCACACTGGATGCAGCTGGACAAATTCACGGAACTGCAACAGAATCCACAGCAACATTGCAACCATTATTTACCTTCCCTTTATGCCCACGTGGGAATGTATTGAAGCTGAGACGATGCAAAAGAAAAAGGAAAGTAGTATTCCATATGTAGATTGATTCCACAAGTTGTGGTGCGCGAGTGTTCATTCCTGGCTGACCATGAGGCGACCAGCGCTGAGAGAGGAGTCTTTATTGAACCTCCTAGGCGAGAAGCGACCGAGGTACAAAAGAGAGGGCGGTGAAGGACACGTGTTTGTGTACGTTTCCAGCAACACCGTGGAGGTTCAATTATAATGTGATGCCATAATAGGTCTTACTGTGTGTAGGATGTTGGATTTTACGATGTTTACGAGTATGTTTGTTTTTATTTTATCATCTGTGTGAATGTAGTGACACGTGTGCTTGTATGTTGACAGTAATGATGCTTCTGCTTCATTATAAACTGGATGACACACCAGGAGTTAAACTTCATAAGATAGAGGATTTTACTTTTTTTTTTTTTTTTTTTTATCATCTGTGTGAAGTAGTGTGACAGTAACACGTGTTCTTGTACGTTAGCAGTGATAACGCATCTGTTTCATTATAAGCTGGATGACACAAGAGGATTTAAAGTTTATAAGTTGGCGAATTTTTGCGTTTCATTGCCAAGGAATTAAAAAAATCATGTGAGTGTATCCAAGGACACGTTGTCTGATACGCTTTCACAAATAACACATCCGTTTCGTTACAGTCTGGAGAACACAAATGTTAGTGTTCATAAGAAATGTTTATATAATCAAGTAGTTTAAGATCATTTTTTTTTTGTTTTGTTTTGTAAGATGGGCACTGGTGAAGAGCAACAAAGGCAGAAACAAAGGCCCATTCATGTGCCAGTCCCTAAAGAAAATTATTGAAAATATAATCCAGAATTGGAGGATGTGTCTTGAAACATATCTCCTCAAAGACATTCATTCATGGGGAGTGTGGCGTGACAGAAGCAGGCAGGGAGCTCCAGAGTGGTTATGTCTCCTCAAAGACATTCATTGATGGGGAGTGTGGCGTGACAGAAGCAGGCAGGCAGCTCCAGAGTGGTTATGTCTCCTCAAAGACATTCATTGATGGGGAGTGTGGCGTGACAGAAGCAGGCAGGCAGCTCCAGAGTGGTTATGTCTTCTCAAAGACATTCATTCATGGGGAGTGTGGCGTGACAGAAGCAGGCAGGCAGCTCCAGAGTGGTTATGTCTTCTCAAAGACATTCATTTATGGGGAGTGTGGCGTGACAGAAGCAGGCAGGCAGCTCCAGAGTGGTTTCAGCCTGGGACACTTGTTCTGGTACGTTTTCAGTAACATTGTGATCTGGATGCCACTAAGGGATTTAAAATTTGCGATATATTTTCCTCCATCATGGAGTTATAAATTATATGGAGTTAAACATCCGCTATGATTTGCTACATCTTTGTTATATTCTGACTAATTATAAAGGATTTGTTCTACGGATTCCGGCTAAAGGATGTGAGGAAGTTCAGAAATTTATTGTGCAGAAAGGATTAAACGCTTTCTTTCTTCAATACTGCGAATGTCCTCACGCGGCACAAAGTTGATGAAGCAAGTGAAGCACAGTGCTTGTTAAACTACCACTGCAATCATGAAGTCCTTCACAAGAGGAATAAGACAGTAATTAGGCTGTTAGTGCTGAGGCATTAGGGGGCTTCAGCTAAAGGTGGTGTATAGCTAAAG
>NW_026973806.1:0-2500 GCF_035594125.1 Scylla paramamosain | reverse complement strand
ATAGCTATCATTGCGTCACGGGAAATATTCTAAGCGGATAGACACATAAGCTACAAAAAAAAAGTTTATCTAGTTATCCGAGTTGAAAAAAGATAACATAGATATTTTTGTTATGTCAGCAGTAGGTTTTACTTTTTTCTTAGCTTTTTTGTGTTAAATCTCTGTATTCTTATGTAATCGTATCATTTTTATCTCTGAAGCATTACTGTTTATTATTGTTACTATTGTTAGATTCTTATCCTAAAAGAGTATTATTATAAGAGTGACTGTCCTTTACATCCTGTGCACTCCAGAAACTCGAATATATTTCTTTTTAGATTTTTTTCTTTGGAAATAAAAAACAAGTGAGTGGTGCCGACTGTGATGTACGACAGTATCTACAAAACCAAAACAAAGCCACGTTCTTTTTCCTTTTGGTTCATTCTTTGCAGATGGAAACTTGAAAAAAAACATCTTTGATATTACTGTTTGATATTGTTGTTGTCGTTTCTCTAGAGTCTCATTTGCAGTCAACTTAATATACCTACTGTACTTTCATCTCTAAGCATTACACTCCCATGCATTCCCCCAGAACACTCACTGCCAACACCACAGCGGCACCACCTTGCTGTAATGAGAGGGAGAGTGGGATGAAGGAGGTAACAAAATAGGGATGACATGGAATATATTTGTAGATTAAAAATAACCGATGGAGGGAGAGAAGGGAGGAAGGAGGAAAGGGGAAAGGAGGAGGGGAGGGAGGGAGGAAGAGAGAGAGAGAGTGTGAAGGAGAAAGAGGGTAAAGGGAGGAAAGGAGGAAGAAAGACAAGAGTGAAGAGAGGAGAGGATGAAAGTGGAAGGAATGATGAAGGGAGGGAGAAGAGAGAAAAGGAAGAATGAAGGAAGGGGAAAGAAAGGAGGATTAAGGCAGGAGAGGGTGAGGGAGGAGTGAGGGAAGGAAAGGGGAAGAAGAGAGTGAGTTGAAGGTCCGTTTCTGGGAAGGTCACGTTCTTGTATATGACCTTTCATTAAGAGGAGGAGGAGGAGGAGGAGGAGGAAACTTAAACTGCATGTCCTTTAATATTTTGCAGAACACACGCCTCGAATTACACACACACACACACACACACACACACACACACACACACACACACAGAGAGAGAGAGAGAGAGAGAGAGAGAGAGAGAGAGAGAGAGAGAGAGAGAGAGAGAGAGAGAGAGAGAGAGAAATTATTATGCCAGTGCTCCATTGCTGAGTCGTGAAAAAATTCAAAATAATATTCATTAAACAAATTTCAGGAATCAAAGATGAGATGCACATGAAAATGTAACTCTCTCTCTCTCTCTCTCTCTCTCTCTCTCTCTCTCTCTCTCTCTCTCTCTCTCTCTCTCTCTCTCTCTCTCTCGCTCTCTTTGTACACCAATCAATATATAGTTAAAGAGAATGTTACAAAATATTTTTACATATAATGTATCACTTTACAGGTTAAAGGGAACATTTTTAGTGTTTCCTATCTAAAAGCCTAACTCTAAATGTTACTAACAATTGTTACTCTGGTGCTTATGGCAACCAGACGTTCACACATTCCTTGAATTGCTGCAGATTCATTTTACTGAAGTCTATCTGTGCAGCAATTAAGGTGTTCCATAGTTCACTATAATGATGGACGTACTGGCGTTGATGGTGCCAAGTACGGCATCGACACTGAAATAATTCAGCAGCCATTAAAGTGACAGCCCGGGTGGTCACTTGTGCCCGCCGCAGGGGCTGGCGGAGAGCTTGGAGATGCGGGATTCGCTGTTGTTGTATTTTGTACATCACAGCGAGGCCTGCTACGTTACGTCCCTACGATGTTGAAGGGAGTGAACATCGCATATTCTCTCTCTCTCTCTCTCTCTCTCTCTCTCTCTCTCTCTCTCTCTCTCTCTCTCTCTCTCTCTCTCTCTCTCTCTCTCTCTCTCTCTCTCTCTCTCTCTCTCTCTCTCTCTCTTTCTCTCTTTCTTTCTTTCAATCTCTCCCTCTCTCTCTCTCTCTCTCTCTCTCTCTCTCTCTCTCTCTCTCTCTCTCTCTCTCTCTCTCTCTCTCTCTCTCTCTCTCTCTCTCTCTCTCACACTGACCCTAGTAACTTTCTGGGTCTTTGGGTCGACACACACACAGACACACACAGACACACACACACACACACACACACACACACACACACACACACACACACACACACACACACACACACACACGAAAAATTAAAAGAAGTGAAGTATAAGTCAGGATTTTGAACAAAAAAGTTAAAACGAACATAAAAAGGTAAATGAATAACAAAAAGGTGAGAAAATAAACAAATTGAGTTCATTAAGATTAGAGAAGCTGAGAAGTAAAAAAATAAATAAATAAATAAATAAAAAATAAAAGTAAGCAGAATAAAAAAAATAATAATGAAAAGTAAGAAATAGTGCAAATGTTGAAAGAAAAGAAAAATTGAAATGTAGAGAAAATTTGAAAGCAAGAGATTGAAGGAAATTGA
>NW_026973805.1:0-149138 GCF_035594125.1 Scylla paramamosain | reverse complement strand
TGCCAAGCCCTACCCAAACCCTGTCAGCCCCCACCAAGGCCCTCTCAAGCCCCAACAAGGCCTGTCAACCCCTCTACCGAGACCTATCAGCTCTATAATCTGAAAAAAGTGCAGTGTCTTAGGAGGGATTGATTAAGTAAACAGTGACTTATGGCCAAAATGGAACTATATGGAGATTAAGTAGAGATTAGAATAGAAGCTGAAATTGAGCAGGATAGTTACAATCACATATTCCTCCAACTTGCTACTCCTTGGTGTGAAAGGAATCTGCAGGAAATTAAGTACATGGTGGCAACTCCTCGTTAGTCCCTCATGTGTTCTTGAAAGCAGACTGACAGATTCAGTGTGTGAGCATGCTGACGTGGGGGAAGGCTGTCTGGTGGCTGCTCTATGCTGTAGCTAACAAAATTGGTTGTGTTTCAAGTGTTGTCATGCCTGGAAAGTCTACAGGTCATCATTACTAGTATAAATGTGTAATACAATGGTGAAAATTTAGTGAAAAAATGTGCTGTTTATGTATTGGCAGGGAAAGATTTGTGCTCATCAAGACAATGATAAAAAAATTTTTATATTATTATTATTATTACTATTTTTTTTTCTTTTACTTGTTTTGCTGTAAGATGAGACTACTAATAACTGCCCCTTGGATGCCCTATAAGGTACCGCCAAGCACCAAGGGGCGGCCACCACGGTGCACAGTGAAGCACGTCCCAGCATCCCTGTTTCCACTCATCTTTCCCTGCCAATAATTATGCATTACATTTCCTGTAACTAATTTCATTCTAGTGCAACATTTCTACTACTAATGGTGACCTGTACACTTCCCAGCATGACCAGTACAATAGCACTTCTAAACAAACACAGCCTTTTCTTAGCCACAGCAAGGTGCAGTTACTTCACAGACAAGCCTTCCCTAAGTCAGCATGTCACACTGCATCCATAACACTGAGCTTCCAGGAACACATCTGGGGGACTGATACAAGTTGCTGTGTAGGTCATTTGTCCCAGCAGACTCTTTCACACCAAGCAGGAAAGATGAGGTGGTAGTCTGTGCAGTGCGTCAGTGCTTTGGAATTTTGAACCGGTCTTGCTGCATCTATGGCCCAGAGACCAAACACAGACCAAACCAGAGGGCTAGCTGAACCTAACACAAACCAAACAGACGCCCACCAGAACCATACACAGGCCCACAGAACTAACTGACTGGCTGGCCGGCTGACTCGCTGGCTGAGTGACTGACTGACTGACTGACTGACTGGCTGGCTGGCTGGCTTGCTGGCTGGCTTACTAACTGACTGACTGACTGACTGGCTGGCTGCTGAGTGACTGATTGACTGGCTGGTTAGCTAGTTGGGTGGCTAGCTGGTTGGTTGAATGGCTGACTGACTGACTGACTGACTGACTGACTGACTGACTAGCTGAGTGACTGATTGATTGGCTGTGGGTTGGTTGAATGCCTAGCTGGCTGGTTGAATGGCTGACTGACTGACTGACTGACTGACTGACTGACTGACTGACTGACTGACTGACTGACTGACTGACTGACTAACTGACTGACTGACTAGCTGAGTGACTGATTGATTGGCTGGTTTGTCGAATGGCTAGCTGGCTGGTTGCTGAATGGCTAACTGACTGACTGACTGACTGACTGACTGACTGACTGACTGACTGACTGACTGACTGACTGACTGACTGACTGACTAACTGAGTGACTGATTGATTGGCTGGTTGGTTGAATGGCTAGCTGGCTGGTTGAATGGCTGGACTGACTGACTGACTGACTGACTTACTGACTGACTGACTGACTAACTGACTAGCTGAGTGACTGATTGATTGGCTGGTTGGTTGAATGGCTGGACTGACTGACTGACTGACTGACTGACTGACTGACTGACTGACTGACTGACTGACTGACTAGCTGAGTGACTGATTGATTGGCCAGTTGGTTGAATGGCTAGCTGGCTGGTTGAATGGCTGACTGACTGGCTGACTGACTGACTAACTGGACTGACTGACTGACTGACTGACTGACTGACTGACTGACTAGCTGAGTGGACTGATTGATTGGCTGGTTGGTTGAATGCCTAGCTGGCTGGTTGAATGGCTGACTGACTGACTGACTGACTGACTGACTGACTGACTGACTGACTGACTGACTGACTGACTGACTGACTGACTAGCTGAGTGACTGATTGATTGGCTGGTTGGTTGAATGGCTAGCTGGCTGGTTGAATGGCTAACTGACTGACTGACTGACTGACTGACTGACTGACTGACTGACTAACTGAGTGACTGATTGATTGGCTGGTTGGTTGAATGGCTAGCTGGCTGGTTGAATGGCTGACTGACTGACTGACTGACTGACTGATTGACTGACTGACTGACTGACTGACTAACTGACTACCTGAGTGACTGATTGATTGGCTGGTTGGTTGAATGGCTAGCTGGCTGGTTGAATGGCTGACTGACTGACTGACTGACTGACTGACTGACTGACTGACTGACTGACTGAGTGACTGATTGATTGGCTAGTTGGTTGAATGGCTAGCTGGCTGGTTGAATGGCTGACTGACTGGCTGACTGACTGACTGACTGACTGACTGAATGACTGACTGACTGACTGACTAGCTGAGTGACTGATTGATTGGCTGGTTGGTTGAATGCCTAGCTGGCTGGTTGAATGGCTGACTGACTGACTGACTGACTGACTGACTGACTGACTGACTGACTGACTGACTGACTGACTAGCTGAGTGACTGATTTATTGGCTGGTTGGTTGAATGGCTAGCTGGCTGGTTGAATGGCTAACTGACTGACTGACTGACTGACTGACTGACTGACTGACTGACTGACTGACTGACTGACTAACTGAGTGACTGATTGATTGGCTGGTTGGTTGAATGGCTAGCTGGCTGGTTGAATGGCTGACTGACTGACTGACTGACTGACTGACTGACTGACTGACTGACTGACTGACTGACTAACTGACTAGCTGAGTGACTGATTGATTGGCTGGTTGGTTGAATGGCTAGCTGGCTGGTTGAATGGCTGACTGACTGACTGACTGACTGACTGACTGACTGACTGACTGACTGACTGACTGACTAGCTGAGTGACTGATTGATTGGCTAGTTGGTTGAATGGCTAGCTGGCTGGTTGAATGGCTGACTGACTGGCTGACTGACTGACTGACTGACTGACTGACTGACTGACTGACTGACTGACTAGCTGAGTGACTGATTGATTGGCTGGTTGGTTGAATGGCTAGCTGGCTGGTTGAATGGCTGACTGAATGACTGACTGACTGACTGACTGACTGACTGAGGCAGAGAGACAGGTAGGTGTTGGCAGGGTTGGTTTGGTTTGGAGTGTTGAGGTTTTATGATATTGTAGAGACAGAGAGGTTCAAAGCTTAATTAGACTTGTATCTTTGAGCCATGAGTCAGTAGAGAGGGAGAAAGAGGCAGACAGGCAGAGAGACAGGAAAAACAGGGAGGAAGAAAAGCTATTTGCACTGTACCTATAGGTCAGTATGGTGTAGAGTTGTATACTTGAATCAAGAGTAAATATAGACGCAGATACGAAGGCGGGCAAGCTGAGAGAGAGGGAAAGAAAGGGTCTGAATGAAAGGGAGGAGTCAGGCCTGCAGAAGGGGAGCTTTTGGTATTGTTTACTGATTAGTGTGAAAAAGTGTTGTGTTGTGTTGTGAGGTGCAGAGAAAGAGAGAGAGGCTTGTGTGGTGATATTTCATGTTGATGTACAGCAATATGAAATAGTTCTCAGGAGAGAGAGAAAGAGATAGAAATTAGTGACACACACACACACACACACACACACACACACACACACACACACACAGTAATACTCTATAGAAACCTATTTCTTTCCTAATTTGTCTATCTCCATCTTGTTTTTCATTGTAAGTCATTAATGTTTATCTTGTATTGTCTTGGCATTATTAAAACATGAGGTATATTATTATTAGTGGTTGTAGTTTTGTATCACAACATTAACTTATATTAGTTTTGCCTGAAAATCTCTCGTTTTCTAACATTCTCCCATCCTGCAGGCCTGAGTCCAGACCGAGACCCAGAGAAATGTAAACAAACGCACCAGTCAGACTTGATATAGGAGTGAATTTGTTGCTTTTTAAAGCGGCAGTCGGTCTGTACATGTGTGAGGTGGCGAGGGGTGTCGCCAGGGGGCGGCTAGTAGCGTCTGCCACCAGGAAAATATGTAAAAACATAAAAAAGACGCTTCTCAAGAAAGGTAAGGCCGGTTGCAGCTTTTATTTTTTCTTTATTTCTTTCCATCAGGTTAGGTTTATATTAATTCAGTTAGTTAGGTTTGGTTAAGTCTTTCTCTCTCTCTCTCTCTCTCTCTCTCTCTCTCTCTCTCTCTCTCTCTCTCTCTCTCTCTCTCTCTCTCTCTGTGGTGCTAATGGTGCAGGAAGGCCTTGTCTACCTGCACCATAAGCCACTATACCATGCGTCACTGTACATTTAAACTGTACCCCAAAAACTTAACCTAACTGGCCCTCACTTAAAAAAAAATATATCGTTTTTTTTCGTGTTCTTAATATTTCAGTGCTACAATACCACATCACTGTACCCTATTATGCTAATGGTGCAGGAAGGCCTTGTCTACCTTCACCATAAGCGACTGTACCATGCGTCACTGTACCTTAAAACTGTACCACAAAAACAACCTAACTGGCCCTCACCTGAAAAAAAATATCTTTTTTTTTTTGTGTTTGCTTAATATTTCAGTGCTACAGTACCACAGCACTGTACTCTATGGTGCTAATGGTGCAGGAAGGCCTTGTCTACCTTCACCATAAGCCACTGTACCATGTGTCACTGTACCTTAAATCTGTACCACAAAAACAACCTAACTGGCCCTCACCTGAAAAAAAATCTCTTTTTTTTTTAACCTAACCTAACCTAACCTAACCTTACCTAACCTAACCTAACCTAACCTAACCTGACCTGACCTGACCTAACCTAACCTAACCTAACCTAACCTGACCTAACCTAACCTAACCTAACCTAACCTAACCTGACCTGACCTAACCTAACCTAACCTAACCTAACCTAACCTAACCTAACCTAACCTATCCTAACCTAACCGAGACATTAAAAATTAGTCACAAGGCAAAAAGACGATTCAAAGTGACTGACATACCAAGCAATTAATTAGTGAAATCAGTCTTTGTTGACTACTCCAAAGCCTTTCAGTTTGTCGACCTCAGTATACTGTTAGGAAAAAGTGCATTATTAAGACATTATTAGTGGTTGTATCACGGTATTTTATAATAGACTTATAACTAGTTTCCCCTGAAAATCTTTCGTTTTCTATCATTCTTTCATTCTACACGCCTGAGCCCTGACAGAGACCCAGAGAAATGTAAACAGGCACGAGTCAGACTTGATATAGGGCTGAATTTGTTGCTTTTCAGAGAGGGGCAGTCGGTCTGTACATGCGTGAGGTGGCGAGAGGCGTGTCCAGGGGGCGGCTAGTAGCGTGTGCCACCGTGGAAATATGTACAGACATAAAGAAGACGCCCTCAAGAAAGGTAAGGCCGGTTCCAGCTTTTATTTTTATTTATTTATTTCCATCCCGGCCTGGGACCCCCCCTTTCCCGAGTCCTGAGGTGTTGGGGGACGGCCCGGGGGTGCTGTGTGCCCGTGAGTGTACCAGGTGCTCAAGCTTATACAAAACAAGGAAAGTTTGAAGCATTTTTAGAGGGGCAGTCGGTCTGTACATGCGTGTACATTAATTTTGAGGTGTTCCTTGTCATCCCCTGTCACTCCTGCCTGCCTCTGTCACCTCTACCAATCCCTGTCAAGCTCTGCCAAGCCCTTTGTCACCTCTCAAGTAATGAGGTGGCTTGAGATGTGAGATTTTAAACAGAAGCCTTTGCTGTCACCCCTGCCAAGCCCTACCAAACCCTGTCAGCCCCCACCAAGGCCCTCTCAAGCCTCACCAAGGCCTGTCAACCCCCTACCGAGACCTATCAGCTCTATAATCTGAAAAAAGTGCAGTGTCTTAGGAGGGATTGATTAAGTAAACAGTGACTTATGGCCAAAATGGAACTATATGGAGATTAAGTAGAGATTAGAATAGAAGCTGAAATTGAGCAGGATAGTTACAATCACAGACTTCCAACTTGCTACTCCTTGGTGTGAAAGAATCTGCAGGAAATTAAGTACATGGCAACTCCTGTTAGTCCCTCATGTGTTCTTGAAAGCAGACTGACAGATTCAGTGTGTGACATGCTGACGTGGGGGGAAGGCTGTCTGGTGGCTGCTCTATGCTGTAGCTAACAAAATGGTTGTGTTTCAAGTGTTGTCATGCCTGGAAAGTCTACAGGTCATCATTACTAGTATAAATGTGTACTACAATGGTGAAATTTAGTGAAAAAATGTGCTGTTTATGTATTGGCAGGGAAAGATTTGTGCTCATCAAGACAATGATAAAAAAATTTTTATATTATTATTATTATTACTATTTTTTTTTCTTTTACTTGTTTTGCTGTAAGATGAGACTACAATAACTGCCCCTTGATGCCCTATAAGGTACCGCCAAGCACCAAGGGGCGGCCACCACGGTGCACAGTGAAGCACGTCCCAGCATCCCTGTCACCATCTTTTCCCTGCCAATAATTATGCATTACATTTCCCAACTAATTTCATTCTAGTGCAACATTTCTACTACTAATGGTGACCTGTACACTTCCCAGCATGACCAGTACAGCACTTCAAACAAACACAGCCTTTTCTTAGCCACAGCAAGGTGCAGCCACGACAGACAGCCTTCCCTAAGTCAGCATGTCACACTGCATCCATAACACTGAGCTTCCAGGAACACATCTGGGGGACTGATACAAGTTGCTGTGTAGGTCATTTGTCCCAGCAGACTCTTTCACACCAAGCAGGCATGAGGTGGTAGTCTGTGCAGTGCGTCAGTGCTTGGAATTTTGAACCGGTCTTGCTGCATCTATGGCCCAGAGACCAAACACAGACCAAACAGAGGGCTAGCTGAACCTAACACAAACCAAACAGACGCCCACCAGAACCATACACAGGCCCACAGAACTAACTGACTGGCTGGCCGGCTGACTCGCTGGCTGAGTGACTGACTGACTGACTGACTGACTGGCTGGCTGGCTGGCTTGCTGGCTGGCTTACTAACTGACTGACTGACTGACTGGCTGGCTGAGTGACTGATTGACTGGCTGGTTAGCTAGTTGGGTGGCTAGCTGGTTGGTTGAATGGCTGACTGACTGACTGACTGACTGACTGACTGACTGACTAGCTGAGTGACTGATTGATTGGCTGGTTGGTTGAATGCCTAGCTGGCTGGTTGAATGGCTGACTGACTGACTGACTGACTGACTGACTGACTGACTGACTGACTGACTGACTGACTGACTGACTAGCTGAGTGACTGATTGATTGGCTGGTTTGTCGAATGGCTAGCTGGCTGGTTGAATGGCTAACTGACTGACTGACTGACTGACTGACTGACTGACTGACTGACTGACTGACTGACTAACTGAGTGACTGATTGATTGGCTGGTTGGTTGAATGGCTAGCTGGCTGGTTGAATGGCTGACTGACTGACTGACTGACTGACTTACTGACTGACTGACTGACTAACTGACTAGCTGAGTGACTGATTGATTGGCTGGTTGGTTGAATGGCTGACTGACTGACTGACTGACTGACTGACTGACTGACTGACTGACTGACTGACTAGCTGAGTGACTGATTGATTGGCTAGTTGGTTGAATGGCTAGCTGGCTGGTTGAATGGCTGACTGACTGGCTGACTGACTGACTAACTGACTGACTGACTGACTGACTGACTGACTGACTGACTGACTAGCTGAGTGACTGATTGATTGGCTGGTTGGTTGAATGCCTAGCTGGCTGGTTGAATGGCTGACTGACTGACTGACTGACTGACTGACTGACTGACTGACTGACTGACTGACTGACTGACTGACTGACTGACTAGCTGAGTGACTGATTGATTGGCTGGTTGGTTGAATGGCTAGCTGGCTGGTTGAATGGCTAACTGACTGACTGACTGACTGACTGACTGACTGACTGACTGACTGACTGACTGACTAACTGAGTGACTGATTGATTGGCTGGTTGGTTGAATGGCTAGCTGGCTGGTTGAATGGCTGACTGACTGACTGACTGACTGACTGACTGACTGACTGACTGACTGACTGACTAACTGACTAGCTGAGTGACTGATTGATTGGCTGGTTGGTTGAATGGCTTGCTGGCTGGTTGAATGGCTGACTGACTGACTGACTGACTGACTGACTGACTGACTGACTGACTGACTGAGTGACTGATTGATTGGCTAGTTGGTTGAATGGCTAGCTGGCTGGTTGAATGGCTGACTGACTGGCTGACTGACTGACTGACTGACTGACTGACTGACTGACTGACTGACTGACTAGCTGAGTGACTGATTGATTGGCTGGTTGGTTGAATGCCTAGCTGGCTGGTTGAATGGCTGACTGACTGACTGACTGACTGACTGACTGACTGACTGACTGACTGACTAGCTGAGTGACTGATTTATTGGCTGGTTGGTTGAATGGCTAGCTGGCTGGTTGAATGGCTAACTGACTGACTGACTGACTGACTGACTGACTGACTGACTGACTGACTGACTGACTGACTGACTGACTGACTAACTGAGTGACTGATTGATTGGCTGGTTGGTTGAATGGCTAGCTGGCTGGTTGAATGGCTGACTGACTGACTGACTGACTGACTGACTGACTGACTGACTGACTGACTGACTGACTGACTAACTGACTAGCTGAGTGACTGATTGATTGGCTGGTTGGTTGAATGGCTAGCTGGCTGGTTGAATGGCTGACTGACTGACTGACTGACTGACTGACTGACTGACTGACTGACTGACTAGCTGAGTGACTGATTGATTGGCTAGTTGGTTGAATGGCTAGCTGGCTGGTTGAATGGCTGACTGACTGGCTGACTGACTGACTGACTGACTGACTGACTGACTGACTGACTGACTGACTAGCTGAGTGACTGATTGATTGGCTGGTTGGTTGAATGGCTAGCTGGCTGGTTGAATGGCTGACTGACTGACTGACTGACTGACTGACTGACTGACTGACTGACTGAGGCAGAGAGACAGGTAGGTGTTGGCAGGGTTGGTTTGGTTTGGAGTGTTGAGGTTTTATGATATTGTAGAGACAGAGAGGTTCAAAGCTTAATTAGACTTGTATCTTTGAGCCATGAGTCAGTAGAGAGGGAGAAAGAGGCAGACAGGCAGAGAGACAGGAAAAACAGGGAGGAAGAAAAGCTATTTGCACTGTACCTATAGGTCAGTATGGTGTAGAGTTGTATACTTGAATCAAGAGTAAATATAGACGCAGATACGAAGGCGGGCAAGCTGAGAGAGAGGGAAAGAAAGGGTCTGAATGAAAGGGAGGAGTCAGGCCTGCAGAAGGGGAGCTTTTGGTATTGTTTACTGATTAGTGTGATAAAGTGTTGTGTTGTGTTGTGAGGTGCAGAGAAAGAGAGAGAGGCTTGTGTGGTGATATTTCATGTTGATGTACAGCAATATGAAATAGTTCTCAGGAGAGAGAGAAAGAGATAGAAATTAGTGACACACACACACACACACACACACACACACACAGTAATACTCTATAGAAACCTATTTCTTTCCTAATTTGTCTATCTCCATCTTGTTTTTCATTGTAAGTCATTAATGTTTATCTTGTATTGTCTTGGCATTATTAAAACATGAGGTATATTATTATTAGTGGTTGTAGTTTTGTATCACAACATTAACTTATATTAGTTTTGCCTGAAAATCTCTCGTTTTCTAACATTCTCCCATCCTGCAGGCCTGAGTCCAGACCGAGACCCAGAGAAATGTAAACAAACGCACCAGTCAGACTTGATATAGGAGTGAATTTGTTGCTTTTTAAAGCGGCAGTCGGTCTCTACATGTGTGAGGTGGCGAGGGGTGTCGCCAGGGGGCGGCTAGTAGCGTCTGCCACCAGGGAAATATGTAAAAACATAAAAAAGACGCTTCTCAAGAAAGGTAAGGCCGGTTGCAGCTTTTATTTTTTCTTTATTTCTTTCCATCAGGTTAGGTTTATATTAATTCAGTTAGTTAGGTTTGGTTAAGTCTCTCTCTCTCTCTCTCTCTCTCTCTCTCTCTCTCTCTCTCTCTCTCTCTCTCTCTCTCTCTCTCTCTCTCTCTCTGTGGTGCTAATGGTGCAGGAAGGCCTTGTCTACCTGCACCATAAGCCACTATACCATGCGTCACTGTACATTTAAACTGTACCCCAAAAACTTAACCTAACTGGCCCTCACTTAAAAAAAAATATATCGTTTTTTTTTCGTGTTCTTAATATTTCAGTGCTACAATACCACATCACTGTACCCTATGATGCTAATGGTGCAGGAAGGCCTTGTCTACCTTCACCATAAGCGACTGTACCATGCGTCACTGTACCTTAAAACTGTACCACAAAAACAACCTAACTGGCCCTCACCTGAAAAAAAATATCTTTTTTTTTTTGTGTTTGCTTAATATTTCAGTGCTACAGTACCACAGCACTGTACTCTATGGTGCTAATGGTGCAGGAAGGCCTTGTCTACCTTCACCATAAGCCACTGTACCATGTGTCACTGTACCTTAAATCTGTACCACAAAAACAACCTAACTGGCCCTCACCTGAAAAAAAATCTCTTTTTTTTTAACCTAACCTAACCTAAACCTAACCTTACCTAACCTAACCTAACCTAACCTAACCTGACCTGACCTGACCTAACCTAACCTAACCTAACCTAACCTAACCTAACCTAACCGAGACATTAAAAATTAGTCTCAAGGCAAAAAGACGATTCAAAGTGACTGACATACCAAGCAATTAATTAGTGAAATCAGTCTTTGTTGACTACTCCAAAGCCTTTCAGTTTGTCGACCTCAGTATACTGTTAGGAAAAAGTGCATTATTAAGACATTATTAGTGGTTGTATCACGGTATTTTATAATAGACTTATAACTAGTTTCCCCTGAAAATCTTTCGTTTTCTATCATTCTTTCATTCTACACGCCTGAGCCCTGACAGAGACCCAGAGAAATGTAAACAGGCACGAGTCAGACTTGATATAGGGCTGAATTTGTTGCTTTTCAGAGAGGGGCAGTCGGTCTGTACATGCGTGAGGTGGCGAGAGGCGTGTCCAGGGGGCGGCTAGTAGCGTGTGCCACCGTGGAAATATGTACAGACATAAAGAAGACGCCCTCAAGAAAGGTAAGGCCGGTTCCAGCTTTTATTTTTATTTATTTATTTCCATCCCGGCCTGGGACCCCCCCTTTCCCGAGTCCTGAGGTGTTGGGGGACGGCCCGGGGGTGCTGTGTGCCCGTGAGTGTACCAGGTGCTCAAGCTTATACAAAACAAGGAAAGTTTGAAGCATTTTTAGAGGGGCAGTCGGTCTGTACATGCGTGTACATTAATTTTGAGGTGTTCCTTGTCATCCCCTGTCACTCCTGCCTGCCTCTGTCACCTCTACCAATCCCTGTCAAGCTCTGCCAAGCCCTTTGTCACCTCTCAAGTAATGAGGTGGCTTGAGATGTGAGATTTTAAACAGAAGCCTTTGCTGTCACCCCTGCCAAGCCCTACCAAACCCTGTCAGCCCCCACCAAGGCCCTCTCAAGCCTCACCAAGGCCTGTCAACCCCCTACCGAGACCTATCAGCTCTATAATCTGAAAAAAGTGCAGTGTCTTAGGAGGGATTGATTAAGTAAACAGTGACTTATGGCCAAAATGGAACTATATGGAGATTAAGTAGAGATTAGAATAGAAGCTGAAATTGAGCAGGATAGTTACAATCACAGACTTCCAACTTGCTACTCCTTGGTGTGAAAGAATCTGCAGGAAATTAAGTACATGGCAACTCCTGTTAGTCCCTCATGTGTTCTTGAAAGCAGACTGACAGATTCAGTGTGTGACATGCTGACGTGGGGGGAAGGCTGTCTGGTGGCTGCTCTATGCTGTAGCTAACAAAATGGTTGTGTTTCAAGTGTTGTCATGCCTGGAAAGTCTACAGGTCATCATTACTAGTATAAATGTGTACTACAATGGTGAAATTTAGTGAAAAAATGTGCTGTTTATGTATTGGCAGGGAAAGATTTGTGCTCATCA
Source organism: Scylla paramamosain (assembly GCF_035594125.1). Classification (NCBI taxonomy): domain Eukaryota; kingdom Metazoa; phylum Arthropoda; class Malacostraca; order Decapoda; family Portunidae; genus Scylla; species Scylla paramamosain. Next base: position 136,915 of record NW_026973805.1, on the reverse strand, counting down.
AGACAATGATAAAAAAATTTTTATATTATTATTATTATTACTATTTTTTTTTCTTTTACTTGTTTTGCTGTAAGATGAGACTACAATAACTGCCCCTTGATGCCCTATAAGGTACCGCCAAGCACCAAGGGGCGGCCACCACGGTGCACAGTGAAGCACGTCCCAGCATCCCTGTCACCATCTTTTCCCTGCCAATAATTATGCATTACATTTCCCAACTAATTTCATTCTAGTGCAACATTTCTACTACTAATGGTGACCTGTACACTTCCCAGCATGACCAGTACAGCACTTCAAACAAACACAGCCTTTTCTTAGCCACAGCAAGGTGCAGCCACGACAGACAGCCTTCCCTAAGTCAGCATGTCACACTGCATCCATAACACTGAGCTTCCAGGAACACATCTGGGGGACTGATACAAGTTGCTGTGTAGGTCATTTGTCCCAGCAGACTCTTTCACACCAAGCAGGCATGAGGTGGTAGTCTGTGCAGTGCGTCAGTGCTTGGAATTTTGAACCGGTCTTGCTGCATCTATGGCCCAGAGACCAAACACAGACCAAACAGAGGGCTAGCTGAACCTAACACAAACCAAACAGACGCCCACCAGAACCATACACAGGCCCACAGAACTAACTGACTGGCTGGCCGGCTGACTCGCTGGCTGAGTGACTGACTGACTGACTGACTGACTGGCTGGCTGGCTGGCTTGCTGGCTGGCTTACTAACTGACTGACTGACTGACTGGCTGGCTGAGTGACTGATTGACTGGCTGGTTAGCTAGTTGGGTGGCTAGCTGGTTGGTTGAATGGCTGACTGACTGACTGACTGACTGACTGACTGACTGACTAGCTGAGTGACTGATTGATTGGCTGGTTGGTTGAATGCCTAGCTGGCTGGTTGAATGGCTGACTGACTGACTGACTGACTGACTGACTGACTGACTGACTGACTGACTGACTGACTGACTGACTGACTAGCTGAGTGACTGATTGATTGACTGGTTTGTCGAATGGCTAGCTGGCTGGTTGAATGGCTAACTGACTGACTGACTGACTGACTGACTGACTGACTGACTGACTGACTGACTGACTAACTGAGTGACTGATTGATTGGCTGGTTGGTTGAATGGCTAGCTGGCTGGTTGAATGGCTGACTGACTGACTGACTGACTGACTTACTGACTGACTGACTGACTAACTGACTAGCTGAGTGAAAGATTGATTGGCTGGTTGGTTGAATGGCTGACTGACTGACTGACTGACTGACTGACTGACTGACTGACTGACTGACTGACTGACTGACTGACTGACTAGCTGAGTGACTGATTGATTGGCTAGTTGGTTGAATGGCTAGCTGGCTGGTTGAATGGCTGACTGACTGGCTGACTGACTGACTAACTGACTGACTGACTGACTGACTGACTGACTGACTGACTGACTAGCTGAGTGACTGATTGATTGGCTGGTTGGTTGAATGCCTAGCTGGCTGGTTGAATGGCTGACTGACTGACTGACTGACTGAATGACTGACTGACTGACTGACTGACTGACTGACTGACTGACTGACTGACTGACTAGCTGAGTGACTGATTGATTGGCTGGTTGGTTGAATGGCTAGCTGGCTGGTTGAATGGCTAACTGACTGACTGACTGACTGACTGACTGACTGACTGACTGACTGACTGACTGACTAACTGAGTGACTGATTGATTGGCTGGTTGGTTGAATGGCTAGCTGGCTGGTTGAATGGCTGACTGACTGACTGACTGACTGACTGACTGACTGACTGACTGACTGACTGACTAACTGACTAGCTGAGTGACTGATTGATTGGCTGGTTGGTTGAATGGCTAGCTGGCTGGTTGAATGGCTGACTGACTGACTGACTGACTGACTGACTGACTGACTGACTGACTGACTGAGTGACTGATTGATTGGCTAGTTGGTTGAATGGCTAGCTGGCTGGTTGAATGGCTTACTGACTGGCTGACTGACTGACTGACTGACTGACTGACTGACTGACTGACTGACTGACTAGCTGAGTGACTGATTGATTGGCTGGTTGGTTGAATGCCTAGCTGGCTGGTTGAATGGCTGACTGACTGACTGACTGACTGACTGACTGACTGACTGACTGACTGACTAGCTGAGTGACTGATTTATTGGCTGGTTGGTTGAATGGCTAGCTGGCTGGTTGAATGGCTAACTGACTGACTGACTGACTGACTGACTGACTGACTGACTGACTGACTGACTGACTGACTGACTGACTGACTAACTGAGTGACTGATTGATTGGCTGGTTGGTTGAATGGCTAGCTGGCTGGTTGAATGGCTGACTGACTGACTGACTGACTGACTGACTGACTGACTGACTGACTGACTGACTGACTGACTAACTGACTAGCTGAGTGACTGATTGATTGGCTGGTTGGTTGAATGGCTAGCTGGCTGGTTGAATGGCTGACTGACTGACTGACTGACTGACTGACTGACTGACTGACTGACTGACTAGCTGAGTGACTGATTGATTGGCTAGTTGGTTGAATGGCTAGCTGGCTGGTTGAATGGCTGACTGACTGGCTGACTGACTGACTGACTGACTGACTGACTGACTGACTGACTGACTGACTAGCTGAGTGACTGATTGATTGGCTGGTTGGTTGAATGGCTAGCTGGCTGGTTGAATGGCTGACTGACTGACTGACTGACTGACTGACTGACTGACTGACTGACTGAGGCAGAGAGACAGGTAGGTGTTGGCAGAGTTGGTTTGGTTTGGAGTGTTGAGGTTTTATGATATTGTAGAGACAGAGAGGTTCAAAGCTTAATTAGACTTGTATCTTTGAGCCATGAGTCAGTAGAGAGGGAGAAAGAGGCAGACAGGCAGAGAGACAGGAAAAACAGGGAGGAAGAAAAGCTATTTGCACTGTACCTATAGGTCAGTATGGTGTAGAGTTGTATACTTGAATCAAGAGTAAATATAGACGCAGATACGAAGGCGGGCAAGCTGAGAGAGAGGGAAAGAAAGGGTCTGAATGAAAGGGAGGAGTCAGGCCTGCAGAAGGGGAGCTTTTGGTATTGTTTACTGATTAGTGTGATAAAGTGTTGTGTTGTGTTGTGAGGTACAGAGAAAGAGAGAGAGGCTTGTGTGGTGATATTTCATGTTGATGTACAGCAATATGAAATAGTTCTCAGGAGAGAGAGAAAGAGATAGAAATTAGTGACACACACACACACACACACACACACAGTAATACTCTATAGAAACCTATTTCTTTCCTAATTTGTCTATCTCCATCTTGTTTTTCATTGTAAGTCATTAATGTTTATCTTGTATTGTCTTGGCATTATTAAAACATGAGGTATATTATTATTAGTGGTTGTAGTTTTGTATCACAACATTAACTTATATTAGTTTTGCCTGAAAATCTCTCGTTTTCTAACATTCTCCCATCCTGCAGGCCTGAGTCCAGACCGAGACCCAGAGAAATGTAAACAAACGCACCAGTCAGACTTGATATAGGAGTGAATTTGTTGCTTTTTAAAGCGGCAGTCGGTCTCTACATGTGTGAGGTGGCGAGGGGTGTCGCCAGGGGGCGGCTAGTAGCGTCTGCCACCAGGGAAATATGTAAAAACATAAAAAAGACGCTTCTCAAGAAAGGTAAGGCCGGTTGCAGCTTTTATTTTTTCTTTATTTCTTTCAATCAGGTTAGGTTTATATTAATTCAGTTAGTTAGGTTTGGTTAAGTCTCTCTCTCTCTCTCTCTCTCTCTCTCTCTCTCTCTCTCTCTCTCTCTCTCTCTCTCTCTCTCTCTCTCTCTCTCTCTCTCTCTCTCTGTGGTGCTAATGGTGCAGGAAGGCCTTGTCTACCTGCACCATAAGCCACTATACCATGCGTCACTGTACATTTAAACTGTACCCCAAAAACTTAACCTAACTGGCCTTTACTTAAAAAAAAATATATCGTTTTTTTTTCGTGTTCTTATTATTTCAGTGCTACAATACCACATCACTGTACCCTATGATGCTAATGGTGCAGGAAGGCCTTGTCTACCTTCACCATAAGCGACTGTACCATGCGTCACTGTACCTTAAAACTGTACCACAAAAACAACCTAACTGGCCCTCACCTGAAAAAAAATATCTTTTTTTTTTTTGTGTTTGCTTAATATTTCAGTGCTACAGTACCACAGCACTGTACTCTATGGTGTTCATGGTGCAGGAAGGCCTTGTCTACCTTCACCATAAGCCACTGTACCATGTGTCACTGTACCTTAAATCTGTACCACAAAAACAACCTAACTGGCCCTCACCTGAAAAAAAATCTCTTTTTTTTTTAACCTAACCTAACCTAACCTAACCTTACCTAACCTAACCTAACCTAACCTAACCTGACCTGACCTGACCTAACCTAACCTAACCTAACCTAACCTAACCTGACCTAACCTAACCTAACCTAACCTAACCTAACCTGACCTGACCTAACCTAACCTAACCTAACCTAACCTAACCTTACCTAACCTAACCTAACCTAACCTAACCTAACCGAGACATTAAAAATTAGTCTCAAGGCAAAAAGACGATTCAAAGTGACTGACATACCAAGCAATTAATTAGTGAAATCAGTCTTTGTTGACTACTCCAAAGCCTTTCAGTTTGTCGACCTCAGTATACTGTTAGGAAAAAGTGCATTATTAAGACATTATTAGTGGTTGTATCACGGTATTTTATAATAGACTTATAACTAGTTTCCCCTGAAAATCTTTCGTTTTCTATCATTCTTTCATTCTACACGCCTGAGCCCTGACAGAGACCCAGAGAAATGTAAACAGGCACGAGTCAGACTTGATATAGGGCTGAATTTGTTGCTTTTCAGAGAGGGGCAGTCGGTCTGTACATGCGTGAGGTGGCGAGAGGCGTGTCCAGGGGGCGGCTAGTAGCGTGTGCCACCGTGGAAATATGTACAGACATAAAGAAGACGCCCTCAAGAAAGGTAAGGCCGGTTCCAGCTTTTATTTTTATTTATTTATTTCCATCCCGGCCTGGGACCCCCCCTTTCCCGAGTCCTGAGGTGTTGGGGGACGGCCCGGGGGTGCTGTGTGCCCGTGAGTGTACCAGGTGCTCAAGCTTATACAAAACAAGGAAAGTTTGAAGCATTTTTAGAGGGGCAGTCGGTCTGTACATGCGTGTACATTAATTTTGAGGTGTTCCTTGTCATCCCCTGTCACTCCTGCCTGCCTCTGTCACCTCTACCAATCCCTGTCAAGCTCTGCCAAGCCCTTTGTCACCTCTCAAGTAATGAGGTGGCTTGAGATGTGAGATTTTAAACAGAAGCCTTTGCTGTCACCCCTGCCAAGCCCTACCAAACCCTGTCAGCCCCCACCAAGGCCCTCTCAAGCCTCACCAAGGCCTGTCAACCCCCTACCGAGACCTATCAGCTCTATAATCTGAAAAAAGTGCAGTGTCTTAGGAGGGATTGATTAAGTAAACAGTGACTTATGGCCAAAATGGAACTATATGGAGATTAAGTAGAGATTAGAATAGAAGCTGAAATTGAGCAGGATAGTTACAATCACAGACTTCCAACTTGCTACTCCTTGGTGTGAAAGAATCTGCAGGAAATTAAGTACATGGCAACTCCTGTTAGTCCCTCATGTGTTCTTGAAAGCAGACTGACAGATTCAGTGTGTGACATGCTGACGTGGGGGGAAGGCTGTCTGGTGGCTGCTCTATGCTGTAGCTAACAAAATGGTTGTGTTTCAAGTGTTGTCATGCCTGGAAAGTCTACAGGTCATCATTACTAGTATAAATGTGTACTACAATGGTGAAATTTAGTGAAAAAATGTGCTGTTTATGTATTGGCAGGGAAAGATTTGTGCTCATCAAGACAATGATAAAAAAATTTTTATATTATTATTATTATTACTATTTTTTTTTCTTTTACTTGTTTTGCTGTAAGATGAGACTACAATAACTGCCCCTTGATGCCCTATAAGGTACCGCCAAGCACCAAGGGGCGGCCACCACGGTGCACAGTGAAGCACGTCCCAGCATCCCTGTCACCATCTTTTCCCTGCCAATAATTATGCATTACATTTCCCAACTAATTTCATTCTAGTGCAACATTTCTACTACTAATGGTGACCTGTACACTTCCCAGCATGACCAGTACAGCACTTCAAACAAACACAGCCTTTTCTTAGCCACAGCAAGGTGCAGCCACGACAGACAGCCTTCCCTAAGTCAGCATGTCACACTGCATCCATAACACTGAGCTTCCAGGAACACATCTGGGGGACTGATACAAGTTGCTGTGTAGGTCATTTGTCCCAGCAGACTCTTTCACACCAAGCAGGCATGAGGTGGTAGTCTGTGCAGTGCGTCAGTGCTTGGAATTTTGAACCGGTCTTGCTGCATCTATGGCCCAGAGACCAAACACAGACCAAACAGAGGGCTAGCTGAACCTAACACAAACCAAACAGACGCCCACCAGAACCATACACAGGCCCACAGAACTAACTGACTGGCTGGCCGGCTGACTCGCTGGCTGAGTGACTGACTGACTGACTGACTGACTGGCTGGCTGGCTGGCTTGCTGGCTGGCTTACTAACTGACTGACTGACTGACTGGCTGGCTGAGTGACTGATTGACTGGCTGGTTAGCTAGTTGGGTGGCTAGCTGGTTGGTTGAATGGCTGACTGACTGACTGACTGACTGACTGACTGACTGACTAGCTGAGTGACTGATTGATTGGCTGGTTGGTTGAATGCCTAGCTGGCTGGTTGAATGGCTGACTGACTGACTGACTGACTGACTGACTGACTGACTGACTGACTGACTGACTGACTGACTAACTGACTGACTGACTAGCTGAGTGACTGATTGATTGGCTGGTTTGTCGAATGGCTAGCTGGCTGGTTGAATGGCTAACTGACTGACTGACTGACTGACTGACTGACTGACTGACTGACTGACTAACTGAGTGACTGATTGATTGGCTGGTTGGTTGAATGGCTAGCTGGCTGGTTGAATGGCTGACTGACTGACTGACTGACTGACTTACTGACTGACTGACTGACTAACTGACTAGCTGAGTGACTGATTGATTGGCTGGTTGGTTGAATGGCTGACTGACTGACTGACTGACTGACTGACTGACTGACTGACTGACTGACTGACTGACTGACTAGCTGAGTGACTGATTGATTGGCTAGTTGGTTGAATGGCTAGCTGGCTGGTTGAATGGCTGACTGACTGGCTGACTGACTGACTAACTGACTGACTGACTGACTGACTGACTGACTGACTGACTAGCTGAGTGACTGATTGATTGGCTGGTTGGTTGCATGCCTAGCTGGCTGGTTGAATGGCTGACTGACTGACTGACTGACTGACTGACTGACTGACTGACTGACTGACTGACTGACTGACTGACTGACTAGCTGAGTGACTGATTGATTGGCTGGTTGGTTGAATGGCTAGCTGGCTGGTTGAATGGCTAACTGACTGACTGACTGACTGACTGACTGACTGACTGACTGACTAACTGAGTGACTGATTGATTGGCTGGTTGGTTGAATGGCTAGCTGGCTGGTTGAATGGCTGACTGACTGACTGACTGACTGACTGACTGACTGACTGACTGACTGACTGACTGACTGACTAGCTGAGTGACTGATTGATTGGCTGGTTGGTTGAATGGCTAGCTGGCTGGTTGAATGGCTGACTGACTGACTGACTGACTGACTGACTGACTGACTGACTGACTGACTGACTGGCTGACTGACTGACTGACTGAGTGACTGATTGATTGGCTAGTTGGTTGAATGGCTAGCTGGCTGGTTGAATGGCTGACTGACTGGCTGACTGACTGACTGACTGACTGACTGACTGACTGACTGACTGACTGACTGACTGACTAGCTGAGTGACTGATTGATTGGCTGGTTGGTTGAATGCCTAGCTGGCTGGTTGAATGGCTGACTGACTGACTGACTGACTGACTGACTGACTGACTGACTGACTGACTGACTAGCTGAGTGACTGATTTATTGGCTGGTTGGTTGAATGGCTAGCTGGCTGGTTGAATGGCTAACTGACTGACTGACTGACTGACTGACTGACTGACTGACTGACTGACTGACTGACTGACTGACTAACTGAGTGACTGATTGATTGGCTGGTTGGTTGAATGGCTAGCTGGCTGGTTGAATGGCTGACTGACTGACTGACTGACTGACTGACTGACTGACTGACTGACTGACTGACTGACTGACTAACTGACTAGCTGAGTGACTGATTGATTGGCTGGTTGGTTGAATGGCTAGCTGGCTGGTTGAATGGCTGACTGACTGACTGACTGACTGACTGACTGACTGACTGACTGACTGACTGACTAGCTGAGTGACTGATTGATTGGCTAGTTGGTTGAATGGCTAGCTGGCTGGTTGAATGGCTGACTGACTGGCTGACTGACTGACTGACTGACTGACTGACTGACTGACTGACTGACTGACTGACTGACTAGCTGAGTGACTGATTGATTGGCTGGTTGGTTGAATGGCTAGCTGGCTGGTTGAATGGCTGACTGACTGACTGACTGACTGACTGACTGACTGACTGACTGACTGACTGAGGCAGAGAGACAGGTAGGTGTTGGCAGGGTTGGTTTGGTTTGGAGTGTTGAGGTTTTATGATATTGTAGAGACAGAGAGGTTCAAAGCTTAATTAGACTTGTATCTTTGAGCCATGAGTCAGTAGAGAGAGAGAAAGAGGCAGACAGGCAGAGAGACAGGAAAAACAGGGAGGAAGAAAAGCTATTTGCACTGTACCTATAGGTCAGTATGGTGTAGAGTTGTATACTTGAATCAAGAGTAAATATAGACGCAGATACGAAAGCGGGCAAGCTGAGAGAGAGGGAAAGAAAGGGTCTGAATGAAAGGGAGGAGTCAGGCCTGCAGAAAGGGAGCTTTTGGTATTGTTTACTGATTAGTGTGATAAAGTGTTGTGTTGTGTTGTGAGGTGCAGAGAAAGAGAGAGAGGCTTGTGTGGTGATATTTCATGTTGATGTACAGCAATATGAAATAGTTCTCAGGAGAGAGAGAAAGAGATAGAAATTAGTGACACACACACACACACACACACACACACACACACACAGTAATACTCTATAGAAACCTATTTCTTTCCTAATTTGTCTATCTCCATCTTGTTTTTCATTGTAAGTCATTAATGTTTATCTTGTATTGTCTTGGCATTATTAAAACATGAGGTATATTATTATTAGTGGTTGTAGTTTTGTATCACAACATTAACTTATATTAGTTTTGCCTGAAAATCTCTCGTTTTCTAACATTCTCCCATCCTGCAGGCCTGAGTCCAGACCGAGACCCAGAGAAATGTAAACAAACGCACCAGTCAGACTTGATATAGGAGTGAATTTGTTGCTTTTTAAAGCGGCAGTCGGTCTGTACATGTGTGAGGTGGCGAGGGGTGTCGCCAGGGGGCGGCTAGTAGCGTCTGCCACCAGGGAAATATGTAAAAACATAAAAAAGACGCTTCTCAAGAAAGGTAAGGCCGGTTGCAGCTTTTATTTTTTCTTTATTTCTTTCCATCAGGTTAGGTTTATATTAATTCAGTTAGTTAGGTTTGGTTAAGTCTCTCTCTCTCTCTCTCTCTCTCTCTCTCTCTCTCTCTCTCTCTCTCTCTCTCTCTCTCTGTGTGGTGCTAATGGTGCAGGAAGGCCTTGTCTACCTGCACCATAAGCCACTATACCATGCGTCACTGTACATTTAAACTGTACCCCAAAAACTTAACCTAACTGGCCCTCACTTAAAAAAAAATATATCGTTTTTTTTTCGTGTTCTTAATATTTCAGTGCTACAATACCACATCACTGTACCCTATGATGCTAATGGTGCAGGAAGGCCTTGTCTACCTTCACCATAAGCGACTGTACCATGCGTCACTGTACCTTAAAACTGTACCACAAAAACAACCTAACTGGCCCTCACCTGAAAAAAAATATCTTTTTTTTTTTGTGTTTGCTTAATATTTCAGTGCTACAGTACCACAGCACTGTACTCTATGGTGCTAATGGTGCAGGAAGGCCTTGTCTACCTTCACCATAAGCCACTGTACCATGTGTCACTGTACCTTAAATCTGTACCACAAAAACAACCTAACTGGCCCTCACCTGAAAAAAAATCTCTTTTTTTTTTAACCTAACCTAACCTAACCTAACCTTACCTAACCTAACCTAACCTAACCTAACCTGACCTGACCTGACCTAACCTAACCTAACCTAACCTAACCTGACCTAACCTAACCTAACCTAACCTAACCTAACCTGACCTGACCTAACCTAACCTAACCTAACCTAACCTAACCTAACCTAACCTAACCTATCCTAACCTAACCGAGACATTAAAAATTAGTCACAAGGCAAAAAGACGATTCAAAGTGACTGACATACCAAGCAATTAATTAGTGAAATCAGTCTTTGTTGACTACTCCAAAGCCTTTCAGTTTGTCGACCTCAGTATACTGTTAGGAAAAAGTGCATTATTAAGACATTATTAGTGGTTGTATCACGGTATTTTATAATAGACTTATAACTAGTTTCCCCTGAAAATCTTTCGTTTTCTATCATTCTTTCATTCTACACGCCTGAGCCCTGACAGAGACCCAGAGAAATGTAAACAGGCACGAGTCAGACTTGATATAGGGCTGAATTTGTTGCTTTTCAGAGAGGGGCAGTCGGTCTGTACATGCGTGAGGTGGCGAGAGGCGTGTCCAGGGGGCGGCTAGTAGCGTGTGCCACCGTGGAAATATGTACAGACATAAAGAAGACGCCCTCAAGAAAGGTAAGGCCGGTTCCAGCTTTTATTTTTATTTATTTATTTCCATCCCGGCCTGGGACCCCCCCTTTCCCGAGTCCTGAGGTGTTGGGGGACGGCCCGAGGGTGCTGTGTGCCCGTGAGTGTACCAGGTGCTCAAGCTTATACAAAACAAGGAAAGTTTGAAGCATTTTTAGAGGGGCAGTCGGTCTGTACATGCGTGTACATTAATTTTGAGGTGTTCCTTGTCATCCCCTGTCACTCCTGCCTGCCTCTGTCACCTCTACCAATCCCTGTCAAGCTCTGCCAAGCCCTTTGTCACCTCTCAAGTAATGAGGTGGCTTGAGATGTGAGATTTTAAACAGAAGCCTTTGCTGTCACCCCTGCCAAGCCCTACCAAACCCTGTCAGCCCCCACCAAGGCCCTCTCAAGACCCACCAAGGCCTGTCAACCCCCTACCGAGACCTATCAGCTCTATAATCTGAAAAAAGTGCAGTGTCTTAGGAGGGATTGATTAAGTAAACAGTGACTTATGGCCAAAATGGAACTATATGGAGATTAAGTAGAGATTAAAATAGAAGCTGAAATTGAGCAGGATAGTTACAATCACAGACTTCCAACTTGCTACTCCTTGGTGTGAAAGAATCTGCAGGAAATTAAGTACATGGCAACTCCTGTTAGTCCCTCATGTGTTCTTGAAAGCAGACTGACAGATTCAGTGTGTGACATGCTGACGTGGGGGAAGGCTGTCTGGTGGCTGCTCTATGCTGTAGCTAACAAAATGGTTGTGTTTCAAGTGTTGTCATGCCTGGAAAGACTACAGGTCATCATTACTAGTATAAATGTGTACTACAATGGTGAAATTTAGTGAAAAAATGTGCTGTTTATGTATTGGCAGGGAAAGATTTGTGCTCATCAAGACAATGATAAAAAAAATTTTTATATTATTATTATTATTACTATTTTTTTTCTTTTACTTGTTTTGCTGTAAGATGAGACTACAATAACTGCCCCTTGATGCCCTATAAGGTACCGCCAAGCACCAAGGGGCGGCCACCACGGTGCACAGTGAAGCACGTCCCAGCATCCCTGTCACCATCTTTTCCCTGCCAATAATTATGCATTACATTTCCCAACTAATTTCATTCTAGTGCAACATTTCTACTACTAATGGTGACCTGTACACTTCCCAGCATGACCAGTACAGCACTTCAAACAAACACAGCCTTTTCTTAGCCACAGCAAGGTGCAGCCACGACAGACAGCCTTCCCTAAGTCAGCATGTCACACTGCATCCATAACACTGAGCTTCCAGGAACACATCTGGGGGACTGATACAAGTTGCTGTGTAGGTCATTTGTCCCAGCAGACTCTTTCACACCAAGCAGGCATGAGGTGGTAGTCTGTGCAGTGCGTCAGTGCTTGGAATTTTGAACCGGTCTTGCTGCATCTATGGCCCAGAGACCAAACACAGACCAAACAGAGGGCTAGCTGAACCTAACACAAACCAAACAGACGCCCACCAGAACCATACACAGGCCCACAGAACTAACTGACTGGCTGGCCGGCTGACTCGCTGGCTGAGTGACTGACTGACTGACTGACTGACTGGCTGGCTGGCTGGCTTGCTGGCTGGCTTACTAACTGACTGACTGACTGACTGGCTGGCTGAGTGACTGATTGACTGGCTGGTTAGCTAGTTGGGTGGCTAGCTGGTTGGTTGAATGGCTGACTGACTGACTGACTGACTGACTGACTGACTGACTAGCTGAGTGACTGATTGATTGGCTGGTTGGTTGAATGCCTAGCTGGCTGGTTGAATGGCTGACTGACTGACTGACTGACTGACTGACTGACTGACTGACTGACTGACTGACTGACTGACTGACTGACTAGCTGAGTGACTGATTGATTGACTGGTTTGTCGAATGGCTAGCTGGCTGGTTGAATGGCTAACTGACTGACTGACTGACTGACTGACTGACTGACTGACTGACTGACTGACTGACTAACTGAGTGACTGATTGATTGGCTGGTTGGTTGAATGGCTAGCTGGCTGGTTGAATGGCTGACTGACTGACTGACTGACTGACTTACTGACTGACTGACTGACTAACTGACTAGCTGAGTGAAAGATTGATTGGCTGGTTGGTTGAATGGCTGACTGACTGACTGACTGACTGACTGACTGACTGACTGACTGACTGACTGACTGACTGACTGACTGACTAGCTGAGTGACTGATTGATTGGCTAGTTGGTTGAATGGCTAGCTGGCTGGTTGAATGGCTGACTGACTGGCTGACTGACTGACTAACTGACTGACTGACTGACTGACTGACTGACTGACTGACTGACTAGCTGAGTGACTGATTGATTGGCTGGTTGGTTGAATGCCTAGCTGGCTGGTTGAATGGCTGACTGACTGACTGACTGACTGAATGACTGACTGACTGACTGACTGACTGACTGACTGACTGACTGACTGACTGACTAGCTGAGTGACTGATTGATTGGCTGGTTGGTTGAATGGCTAGCTGGCTGGTTGAATGGCTAACTGACTGACTGACTGACTGACTGACTGACTGACTGACTGACTGACTGACTGACTAACTGAGTGACTGATTGATTGGCTGGTTGGTTGAATGGCTAGCTGGCTGGTTGAATGGCTGACTGACTGACTGACTGACTGACTGACTGACTGACTGACTGACTGACTGACTAACTGACTAGCTGAGTGACTGATTGATTGGCTGGTTGGTTGAATGGCTAGCTGGCTGGTTGAATGGCTGACTGACTGACTGACTGACTGACTGACTGACTGACTGACTGACTGACTGACTGAGTGACTGATTGATTGGCTAGTTGGTTGAATGGCTAGCTGGCTGGTTGAATGGCTTACTGACTGGCTGACTGACTGACTGACTGACTGACTGACTGACTGACTGACTGACTGACTAGCTGAGTGACTGATTGATTGGCTGGTTGGTTGAATGCCTAGCTGGCTGGTTGAATGGCTGACTGACTGACTGACTGACTGACTGACTGACTGACTGACTGACTGACTAGCTGAGTGACTGATTTATTGGCTGGTTGGTTGAATGGCTAGCTGGCTGGTTGAATGGCTAACTGACTGACTGACTGACTGACTGACTGACTGACTGACTGACTGACTGACTGACTGACTGACTGACTGACTAACTGAGTGACTGATTGATTGGCTGGTTGGTTGAATGGCTAGCTGGCTGGTTGAATGGCTGACTGACTGACTGACTGACTGACTGACTGACTGACTGACTGACTGACTGACTGACTGACTAACTGACTAGCTGAGTGACTGATTGATTGGCTGGTTGGTTGAATGGCTAGCTGGCTGGTTGAATGGCTGACTGACTGACTGACTGACTGACTGACTGACTGACTGACTGACTGACTAGCTGAGTGACTGATTGATTGGCTAGTTGGTTGAATGGCTAGCTGGCTGGTTGAATGGCTGACTGACTGGCTGACTGACTGACTGACTGACTGACTGACTGACTGACTGACTGACTGACTAGCTGAGTGACTGATTGATTGGCTGGTTGGTTGAATGGCTAGCTGGCTGGTTGAATGGCTGACTGACTGACTGACTGACTGACTGACTGACTGACTGACTGACTGAGGCAGAGAGACAGGTAGGTGTTGGCAGAGTTGGTTTGGTTTGGAGTGTTGAGGTTTTATGATATTGTAGAGACAGAGAGGTTCAAAGCTTAATTAGACTTGTATCTTTGAGCCATGAGTCAGTAGAGAGGGAGAAAGAGGCAGACAGGCAGAGAGACAGGAAAAACAGGGAGGAAGAAAAGCTATTTGCACTGTACCTATAGGTCAGTATGGTGTAGAGTTGTATACTTGAATCAAGAGTAAATATAGACGCAGATACGAAGGCGGGCAAGCTGAGAGAGAGGGAAAGAAAGGGTCTGAATGAAAGGGAGGAGTCAGGCCTGCAGAAGGGGAGCTTTTGGTATTGTTTACTGATTAGTGTGATAAAGTGTTGTGTTGTGTTGTGAGGTACAGAGAAAGAGAGAGAGGCTTGTGTGGTGATATTTCATGTTGATGTACAGCAATATGAAATAGTTCTCAGGAGAGAGAGAAAGAGATAGAAATTAGTGACACACACACACACACACACACACACACACACAGTAATACTCTATAGAAACCTATTTCTTTCCTAATTTGTCTATCTCCATCTTGTTTTTCATTGTAAGTCATTAATGTTTATCTTGTATTGTCTTGGCATTATTAAAACATGAGGTATATTATTATTAGTGGTTGTAGTTTTGTATCACAACATTAACTTATATTAGTTTTGCCTGAAAATCTCTCGTTTTCTAACATTCTCCCATCCTGCAGGCCTGAGTCCAGACCGAGACCCAGAGAAATGTAAACAAACGCACCAGTCAGACTTGATATAGGAGTGAATTTGTTGCTTTTTAAAGCGGCAGTCGGTCTCTACATGTGTGAGGTGGCGAGGGGTGTCGCCAGGGGGCGGCTAGTAGCGTCTGCCACCAGGGAAATATGTAAAAACATAAAAAAGACGCTTCTCAAGAAAGGTAAGGCCGGTTGCAGCTTTTATTTTTTCTTTATTTCTTTCCATCAGGTTAGGTTTATATTAATTCAGTTAGTTAGGTTTGGTTAAGTCTCTCTCTCTCTCTCTCTCTCTCTCTCTCTCTCTCTCTCTCTCTCTCTCTCTCTCTCTCTCTCTCTCTCTCTCTCTCTCTCTCTGTGGTGCTAATGGTGCAGGAAGGCCTTGTCTACCTGCACCATAAGCCACTATACCATGCGTCACTGTACATTTAAACTGTACCCCAAAAACTTAACCTAACTGGCCTTTACTTAAAAAAAAATATATCGTTTTTTTTTCGTGTTCTTATTATTTCAGTGCTACAATACCACATCACTGTACCCTATGATGCTAATGGTGCAGGAAGGCCTTGTCTACCTTCACCATAAGCGACTGTACCATGCGTCACTGTACCTTAAAACTGTACCACAAAAACAACCTAACTGGCCCTCACCTGAAAAAAAATATCTTTTTTTTTTTTGTGTTTGCTTAATATTTCAGTGCTACAGTACCACAGCACTGTACTCTATGGTGTTCATGGTGCAGGAAGGCCTTGTCTACCTTCACCATAAGCCACTGTACCATGTGTCACTGTACCTTAAATCTGTACCACAAAAACAACCTAACTGGCCCTCACCTGAAAAAAAATCTCTTTTTTTTTTAACCTAACCTAACCTAACCTAACCTTACCTAACCTAACCTAACCTAACCTAACCTGACCTGACCTGACCTAACCTAACCTAACCTAACCTAACCTAACCTGACCTAACCTAACCTAACCTAACCTAACCTAACCTGACCTGACCTAACCTAACCTAACCTAACCTAACCTAACCTTACCTAACCTAACCTAACCTAACCTAACCTAACCGAGACATTAAAAATTAGTCTCAAGGCAAAAAGACGATTCAAAGTGACTGACATACCAAGCAATTAATTAGTGAAATCAGTCTTTGTTGACTACTCCAAAGCCTTTCAGTTTGTCGACCTCAGTATACTGTTAGGAAAAAGTGCATTATTAAGACATTATTAGTGGTTGTATCACGGTATTTTATAATAGACTTATAACTAGTTTCCCCTGAAAATCTTTCGTTTTCTATCATTCTTTCATTCTACACGCCTGAGCCCTGACAGAGACCCAGAGAAATGTAAACAGGCACGAGTCAGACTTGATATAGGGCTGAATTTGTTGCTTTTCAGAGAGGGGCAGTCGGTCTGTACATGCGTGAGGTGGCGAGAGGCGTGTCCAGGGGGCGGCTAGTAGCGTGTGCCACCGTGGAAATATGTACAGACATAAAGAAGACGCCCTCAAGAAAGGTAAGGCCGGTTCCAGCTTTTATTTTTATTTATTTATTTCCATCCCGGCCTGGGACCCCCCCTTTCCCGAGTCCTGAGGTGTTGGGGGACGGCCCGGGGGTGCTGTGTGCCCGTGAGTGTACCAGGTGCTCAAGCTTATACAAAACAAGGAAAGTTTGAAGCATTTTTAGAGGGGCAGTCGGTCTGTACATGCGTGTACATTAATTTTGAGGTGTTCCTTGTCATCCCCTGTCACTCCTGCCTGCCTCTGTCACCTCTACCAATCCCTGTCAAGCTCTGCCAAGCCCTTTGTCACCTCTCAAGTAATGAGGTGGCTTGAGATGTGAGATTTTAAACAGAAGCCTTTGCTGTCACCCCTGCCAAGCCCTACCAAACCCTGTCAGCCCCCACCAAGGCCCTCTCAAGCCTCACCAAGGCCTGTCAACCCCCTACCGAGACCTATCAGCTCTATAATCTGAAAAAAGTGCAGTGTCTTAGGAGGGATTGATTAAGTAAACAGTGACTTATGGCCAAAATGGAACTATATGGAGATTAAGTAGAGATTAGAATAGAAGCTGAAATTGAGCAGGATAGTTACAATCACAGACTTCCAACTTGCTACTCCTTGGTGTGAAAGAATCTGCAGGAAATTAAGTACATGGCAACTCCTGTTAGTCCCTCATGTGTTCTTGAAAGCAGACTGACAGATTCAGTGTGTGACATGCTGACGTGGGGGGAAGGCTGTCTGGTGGCTGCTCTATGCTGTAGCTAACAAAATGGTTGTGTTTCAAGTGTTGTCATGCCTGGAAAGTCTACAGGTCATCATTACTAGTATAAATGTGTACTACAATGGTGAAATTTAGTGAAAAAATGTGCTGTTTATGTATTGGCAGGGAAAGATTTGTGCTCATCAAGACAATGATAAAAAAATTTTTATATTATTATTATTATTACTATTTTTTTTTCTTTTACTTGTTTTGCTGTAAGATGAGACTACAATAACTGCCCCTTGATGCCCTATAAGGTACCGCCAAGCACCAAGGGGCGGCCACCACGGTGCACAGTGAAGCACGTCCCAGCATCCCTGTCACCATCTTTTCCCTGCCAATAATTATGCATTACATTTCCCAACTAATTTCATTCTAGTGCAACATTTCTACTACTAATGGTGACCTGTACACTTCCCAGCATGACCAGTACAGCACTTCAAACAAACACAGCCTTTTCTTAGCCACAGCAAGGTGCAGCCACGACAGACAGCCTTCCCTAAGTCAGCATGTCACACTGCATCCATAACACTGAGCTTCCAGGAACACATCTGGGGGACTGATACAAGTTGCTGTGTAGGTCATTTGTCCCAGCAGACTCTTTCACACCAAGCAGGCATGAGGTGGTAGTCTGTGCAGTGCGTCAGTGCTTGGAATTTTGAACCGGTCTTGCTGCATCTATGGCCCAGAGACCAAACACAGACCAAACAGAGGGCTAGCTGAACCTAACACAAACCAAACAGACGCCCACCAGAACCATACACAGGCCCACAGAACTAACTGACTGGCTGGCCGGCTGACTCGCTGGCTGAGTGACTGACTGACTGACTGACTGACTGGCTGGCTGGCTGGCTTGCTGGCTGGCTTACTAACTGACTGACTGACTGACTGGCTGGCTGAGTGACTGATTGACTGGCTGGTTAGCTAGTTGGGTGGCTAGCTGGTTGGTTGAATGGCTGACTGACTGACTGACTGACTGACTGACTGACTGACTAGCTGAGTGACTGATTGATTGGCTGGTTGGTTGAATGCCTAGCTGGCTGGTTGAATGGCTGACTGACTGACTGACTGACTGACTGACTGACTGACTGACTGACTGACTGACTGACTGACTAACTGACTGACTGACTAGCTGAGTGACTGATTGATTGGCTGGTTTGTCGAATGGCTAGCTGGCTGGTTGAATGGCTAACTGACTGACTGACTGACTGACTGACTGACTGACTGACTGACTGACTAACTGAGTGACTGATTGATTGGCTGGTTGGTTGAATGGCTAGCTGGCTGGTTGAATGGCTGACTGACTGACTGACTGACTGACTTACTGACTGACTGACTGACTAACTGACTAGCTGAGTGACTGATTGATTGGCTGGTTGGTTGAATGGCTGACTGACTGACTGACTGACTGACTGACTGACTGACTGACTGACTGACTGACTGACTGACTAGCTGAGTGACTGATTGATTGGCTAGTTGGTTGAATGGCTAGCTGGCTGGTTGAATGGCTGACTGACTGGCTGACTGACTGACTAACTGACTGACTGACTGACTGACTGACTGACTGACTGACTAGCTGAGTGACTGATTGATTGGCTGGTTGGTTGCATGCCTAGCTGGCTGGTTGAATGGCTGACTGACTGACTGACTGACTGACTGACTGACTGACTGACTGACTGACTGACTGACTGACTAGCTGAGTGACTGATTGATTGGCTGGTTGGTTGAATGGCTAGCTGGCTGGTTGAATGGCTAACTGACTGACTGACTGACTGACTGACTGACTGACTGACTGACTAACTGAGTGACTGATTGATTGGCTGGTTGGTTGAATGGCTAGCTGGCTGGTTGAATGGCTGACTGACTGACTGACTGACTGACTGACTGACTGACTGACTGACTGACTGACTGACTGACTAGCTGAGTGACTGATTGATTGGCTGGTTGGTTGAATGGCTAGCTGGCTGGTTGAATGGCTGACTGACTGACTGACTGACTGACTGACTGACTGACTGACTGACTGACTGACTGGCTGACTGACTGACTGACTGAGTGACTGATTGATTGGCTAGTTGGTTGAATGGCTAGCTGGCTGGTTGAATGGCTGACTGACTGGCTGACTGACTGACTGACTGACTGACTGACTGACTGACTGACTGACTGACTGACTGACTAGCTGAGTGACTGATTGATTGGCTGGTTGGTTGAATGCCTAGCTGGCTGGTTGAATGGCTGACTGACTGACTGACTGACTGACTGACTGACTGACTGACTGACTGACTGACTAGCTGAGTGACTGATTTATTGGCTGGTTGGTTGAATGGCTAGCTGGCTGGTTGAATGGCTAACTGACTGACTGACTGACTGACTGACTGACTGACTGACTGACTGACTGACTGACTGACTGACTAACTGAGTGACTGATTGATTGGCTGGTTGGTTGAATGGCTAGCTGGCTGGTTGAATGGCTGACTGACTGACTGACTGACTGACTGACTGACTGACTGACTGACTGACTGACTGACTGACTAACTGACTAGCTGAGTGACTGATTGATTGGCTGGTTGGTTGAATGGCTAGCTGGCTGGTTGAATGGCTGACTGACTGACTGACTGACTGACTGACTGACTGACTGACTGACTGACTGACTAGCTGAGTGACTGATTGATTGGCTAGTTGGTTGAATGGCTAGCTGGCTGGTTGAATGGCTGACTGACTGGCTGACTGACTGACTGACTGACTGACTGACTGACTGACTGACTGACTGACTGACTGACTAGCTGAGTGACTGATTGATTGGCTGGTTGGTTGAATGGCTAGCTGGCTGGTTGAATGGCTGACTGACTGACTGACTGACTGACTGACTGACTGACTGACTGACTGACTGAGGCAGAGAGACAGGTAGGTGTTGGCAGGGTTGGTTTGGTTTGGAGTGTTGAGGTTTTATGATATTGTAGAGACAGAGAGGTTCAAAGCTTAATTAGACTTGTATCTTTGAGCCATGAGTCAGTAGAGAGAGAGAAAGAGGCAGACAGGCAGAGAGACAGGAAAAACAGGGAGGAAGAAAAGCTATTTGCACTGTACCTATAGGTCAGTATGGTGTAGAGTTGTATACTTGAATCAAGAGTAAATATAGACGCAGATACGAAAGCGGGCAAGCTGAGAGAGAGGGAAAGAAAGGGTCTGAATGAAAGGGAGGAGTCAGGCCTGCAGAAAGGGAGCTTTTGGTATTGTTTACTGATTAGTGTGATAAAGTGTTGTGTTGTGTTGTGAGGTGCAGAGAAAGAGAGAGAGGCTTGTGTGGTGATATTTCATGTTGATGTACAGCAATATGAAATAGTTCTCAGGAGAGAGAGAAAGAGATAGAAATTAGTGACACACACACACACACACACACACACACACACACACAGTAATACTCTATAGAAACCTATTTCTTTCCTAATTTGTCTATCTCCATCTTGTTTTTCATTGTAAGTCATTAATGTTTATCTTGTATTGTCTTGGCATTATTAAAACATGAGGTATATTATTATTAGTGGTTGTAGTTTTGTATCACAACATTAACTTATATTAGTTTTGCCTGAAAATCTCTCGTTTTCTAACATTCTCCCATCCTGCAGGCCTGAGTCCAGACCGAGACCCAGAGAAATGTAAACAAACGCACCAGTCAGACTTGATATAGGAGTGAATTTGTTGCTTTTTAAAGCGGCAGTCGGTCTGTACATGTGTGAGGTGGCGAGGGGTGTCGCCAGGGGGCGGCTAGTAGCGTCTGCCACCAGGGAAATATGTAAAAACATAAAAAAGACGCTTCTCAAGAAAGGTAAGGCCGGTTGCAGCTTTTATTTTTTCTTTATTTCTTTCCATCAGGTTAGGTTTATATTAATTCAGTTAGTTAGGTTTGGTTAAGTCTCTCTCTCTCTCTCTCTCTCTCTCTCTCTCTCTCTCTCTCTCTCTCTCTCTCTCTCTCTCTCTCTGTGTGGTGCTAATGGTGCAGGAAGGCCTTGTCTACCTGCACCATAAGCCACTATACCATGCGTCACTGTACATTTAAACTGTACCCCAAAAACTTAACCTAACTGGCCCTCACTTAAAAAAAAATATATCGTTTTTTTTTCGTGTTCTTAATATTTCAGTGCTACAATACCACATCACTGTACCCTATGATGCTAATGGTGCAGGAAGGCCTTGTCTACCTTCACCATAAGCGACTGTACCATGCGTCACTGTACCTTAAAACTGTACCACAAAAACAACCTAACTGGCCCTCACCTGAAAAAAAATATCTTTTTTTTTTTGTGTTTGCTTAATATTTCAGTGCTACAGTACCACAGCACTGTACTCTATGGTGCTAATGGTGCAGGAAGGCCTTGTCTACCTTCACCATAAGCCACTGTACCATGTGTCACTGTACCTTAAATCTGTACCACAAAAACAACCTAACTGGCCCTCACCTGAAAAAAAATCTCTTTTTTTTTTAACCTAACCTAACCTAACCTAACCTTACCTAACCTAACCTAACCTAACCTAACCTGACCTGACCTGACCTAACCTAACCTAACCTAACCTAACCTGACCTAACCTAACCTAACCTAACCTAACCTAACCTGACCTGACCTAACCTAACCTAACCTAACCTAACCTAACCTAACCTAACCTAACCTATCCTAACCTAACCGAGACATTAAAAATTAGTCACAAGGCAAAAAGACGATTCAAAGTGACTGACATACCAAGCAATTAATTAGTGAAATCAGTCTTTGTTGACTACTCCAAAGCCTTTCAGTTTGTCGACCTCAGTATACTGTTAGGAAAAAGTGCATTATTAAGACATTATTAGTGGTTGTATCACGGTATTTTATAATAGACTTATAACTAGTTTCCCCTGAAAATCTTTCGTTTTCTATCATTCTTTCATTCTACACGCCTGAGCCCTGACAGAGACCCAGAGAAATGTAAACAGGCACGAGTCAGACTTGATATAGGGCTGAATTTGTTGCTTTTCAGAGAGGGGCAGTCGGTCTGTACATGCGTGAGGTGGCGAGAGGCGTGTCCAGGGGGCGGCTAGTAGCGTGTGCCACCGTGGAAATATGTACAGACATAAAGAAGACGCCCTCAAGAAAGGTAAGGCCGGTTCCAGCTTTTATTTTTATTTATTTATTTCCATCCCGGCCTGGGACCCCCCCTTTCCCGAGTCCTGAGGTGTTGGGGGACGGCCCGAGGGTGCTGTGTGCCCGTGAGTGTACCAGGTGCTCAAGCTTATACAAAACAAGGAAAGTTTGAAGCATTTTTAGAGGGGCAGTCGGTCTGTACATGCGTGTACATTAATTTTGAGGTGTTCCTTGTCATCCCCTGTCACTCCTGCCTGCCTCTGTCACCTCTACCAATCCCTGTCAAGCTCTGCCAAGCCCTTTGTCACCTCTCAAGTAATGAGGTGGCTTGAGATGTGAGATTTTAAACAGAAGCCTTTGCTGTCACCCCTGCCAAGCCCTACCAAACCCTGTCAGCCCCCACCAAGGCCCTCTCAAGACCCACCAAGGCCTGTCAACCCCCTACCGAGACCTATCAGCTCTATAATCTGAAAAAAGTGCAGTGTCTTAGGAGGGATTGATTAAGTAAACAGTGACTTATGGCCAAAATGGAACTATATGGAGATTAAGTAGAGATTAAAATAGAAGCTGAAATTGAGCAGGATAGTTACAATCACAGACTTCCAACTTGCTACTCCTTGGTGTGAAAGAATCTGCAGGAAATTAAGTACATGGCAACTCCTGTTAGTCCCTCATGTGTTCTTGAAAGCAGACTGACAGATTCAGTGTGTGACATGCTGACGTGGGGGAAGGCTGTCTGGTGGCTGCTCTATGCTGTAGCTAACAAAATGGTTGTGTTTCAAGTGTTGTCATGCCTGGAAAGACTACAGGTCATCATTACTAGTATAAATGTGTACTACAATGGTGAAATTTAGTGAAAAAATGTGCTGTTTATGTATTGGCAGGGAAAGATTTGTGCTCATCAAGACAATGATAAAAAAAATTTTTATATTATTATTATTATTACTATTTTTTTTCTTTTACTTGTTTTGCTGTAAGATGAGACTACAATAACTGCCCCTTGATGCCCTATAAGGTACCGCCAAGCACCAAGGGGCGGCCACCACGGTGCACAGTGAAGCACGTCCCAGCATCCCTGTCACCATCTTTTCCCTGCCAATAATTATGCATTACATTTCCCAACTAATTTCATTCTAGTGCAACATTTCTACTACTAATGGTGACCTGTACACTTCCCAGCATGACCAGTACAGCACTTCAAACAAACACAGCCTTTTCTTAGCCACAGCAAGGTGCAGCCACGACAGACAGCCTTCCCTAAGTCAGCATGTCACACTGCATCCATAACACTGAGCTTCCAGGAACACATCTGGGGGACTGATACAAGTTGCTGTGTAGGTCATTTGTCCCAGCAGACTCTTTCACACCAAGCAGGCATGAGGTGGTAGTCTGTGCAGTGCGTCAGTGCTTGGAATTTTGAACCGGTCTTGCTGCATCTATGGCCCAGAGACCAAACACAGACCAAACAGAGGGCTAGCTGAACCTAACACAAACCAAACAGACGCCCACCAGAACCATACACAGGCCCACAGAACTAACTGACTGGCTGGCCGGCTGACTCGCTGGCTGAGTGACTGACTGACTGACTGACTGACTGGCTGGCTGGCTGGCTTGCTGGCTGGCTTACTAACTGACTGACTGACTGACTGGCTGGCTGAGTGACTGATTGACTGGCTGGTTAGCTAGTTGGGTGGCTAGCTGGTTGGTTGAATGGCTGACTGACTGACTGACTGACTGACTGACTGACTGACTAGCTGAGTGACTGATTGATTGGCTGGTTGGTTGAATGCCTAGCTGGCTGGTTGAATGGCTGACTGACTGACTGACTGACTGACTGACTGACTGACTGACTGACTGACTGACTGACTGACTGACTGACTAGCTGAGTGACTGATTGATTGACTGGTTTGTCGAATGGCTAGCTGGCTGGTTGAATGGCTAACTGACTGACTGACTGACTGACTGACTGACTGACTGACTGACTGACTGACTGACTAACTGAGTGACTGATTGATTGGCTGGTTGGTTGAATGGCTAGCTGGCTGGTTGAATGGCTGACTGACTGACTGACTGACTGACTTACTGACTGACTGACTGACTAACTGACTAGCTGAGTGAAAGATTGATTGGCTGGTTGGTTGAATGGCTGACTGACTGACTGACTGACTGACTGACTGACTGACTGACTGACTGACTGACTGACTGACTGACTGACTAGCTGAGTGACTGATTGATTGGCTAGTTGGTTGAATGGCTAGCTGGCTGGTTGAATGGCTGACTGACTGGCTGACTGACTGACTAACTGACTGACTGACTGACTGACTGACTGACTGACTGACTGACTAGCTGAGTGACTGATTGATTGGCTGGTTGGTTGAATGCCTAGCTGGCTGGTTGAATGGCTGACTGACTGACTGACTGACTGAATGACTGACTGACTGACTGACTGACTGACTGACTGACTGACTGACTGACTGACTAGCTGAGTGACTGATTGATTGGCTGGTTGGTTGAATGGCTAGCTGGCTGGTTGAATGGCTAACTGACTGACTGACTGACTGACTGACTGACTGACTGACTGACTGACTGACTGACTAACTGAGTGACTGATTGATTGGCTGGTTGGTTGAATGGCTAGCTGGCTGGTTGAATGGCTGACTGACTGACTGACTGACTGACTGACTGACTGACTGACTGACTGACTGACTAACTGACTAGCTGAGTGACTGATTGATTGGCTGGTTGGTTGAATGGCTAGCTGGCTGGTTGAATGGCTGACTGACTGACTGACTGACTGACTGACTGACTGACTGACTGACTGACTGACTGAGTGACTGATTGATTGGCTAGTTGGTTGAATGGCTAGCTGGCTGGTTGAATGGCTTACTGACTGGCTGACTGACTGACTGACTGACTGACTGACTGACTGACTGACTGACTGACTAGCTGAGTGACTGATTGATTGGCTGGTTGGTTGAATGCCTAGCTGGCTGGTTGAATGGCTGACTGACTGACTGACTGACTGACTGACTGACTGACTGACTGACTGACTAGCTGAGTGACTGATTTATTGGCTGGTTGGTTGAATGGCTAGCTGGCTGGTTGAATGGCTAACTGACTGACTGACTGACTGACTGACTGACTGACTGACTGACTGACTGACTGACTGACTGACTGACTGACTAACTGAGTGACTGATTGATTGGCTGGTTGGTTGAATGGCTAGCTGGCTGGTTGAATGGCTGACTGACTGACTGACTGACTGACTGACTGACTGACTGACTGACTGACTGACTGACTGACTAACTGACTAGCTGAGTGACTGATTGATTGGCTGGTTGGTTGAATGGCTAGCTGGCTGGTTGAATGGCTGACTGACTGACTGACTGACTGACTGACTGACTGACTGACTGACTGACTAGCTGAGTGACTGATTGATTGGCTAGTTGGTTGAATGGCTAGCTGGCTGGTTGAATGGCTGACTGACTGGCTGACTGACTGACTGACTGACTGACTGACTGACTGACTGACTGACTGACTAGCTGAGTGACTGATTGATTGGCTGGTTGGTTGAATGGCTAGCTGGCTGGTTGAATGGCTGACTGACTGACTGACTGACTGACTGACTGACTGACTGACTGACTGAGGCAGAGAGACAGGTAGGTGTTGGCAGAGTTGGTTTGGTTTGGAGTGTTGAGGTTTTATGATATTGTAGAGACAGAGAGGTTCAAAGCTTAATTAGACTTGTATCTTTGAGCCATGAGTCAGTAGAGAGGGAGAAAGAGGCAGACAGGCAGAGAGACAGGAAAAACAGGGAGGAAGAAAAGCTATTTGCACTGTACCTATAGGTCAGTATGGTGTAGAGTTGTATACTTGAATCAAGAGTAAATATAGACGCAGATACGAAGGCGGGCAAGCTGAGAGAGAGGGAAAGAAAGGGTCTGAATGAAAGGGAGGAGTCAGGCCTGCAGAAGGGGAGCTTTTGGTATTGTTTACTGATTAGTGTGATAAAGTGTTGTGTTGTGTTGTGAGGTACAGAGAAAGAGAGAGAGGCTTGTGTGGTGATATTTCATGTTGATGTACAGCAATATGAAATAGTTCTCAGGAGAGAGAGAAAGAGATAGAAATTAGTGACACACACACACACACACACACACACACACACAGTAATACTCTATAGAAACCTATTTCTTTCCTAATTTGTCTATCTCCATCTTGTTTTTCATTGTAAGTCATTAATGTTTATCTTGTATTGTCTTGGCATTATTAAAACATGAGGTATATTATTATTAGTGGTTGTAGTTTTGTATCACAACATTAACTTATATTAGTTTTGCCTGAAAATCTCTCGTTTTCTAACATTCTCCCATCCTGCAGGCCTGAGTCCAGACCGAGACCCAGAGAAATGTAAACAAACGCACCAGTCAGACTTGATATAGGAGTGAATTTGTTGCTTTTTAAAGCGGCAGTCGGTCTCTACATGTGTGAGGTGGCGAGGGGTGTCGCCAGGGGGCGGCTAGTAGCGTCTGCCACCAGGGAAATATGTAAAAACATAAAAAAGACGCTTCTCAAGAAAGGTAAGGCCGGTTGCAGCTTTTATTTTTTCTTTATTTCTTTCCATCAGGTTAGGTTTATATTAATTCAGTTAGTTAGGTTTGGTTAAGTCTCTCTCTCTCTCTCTCTCTCTCTCTCTCTCTCTCTCTCTCTCTCTCTCTCTCTCTCTCTCTCTCTCTCTCTCTGTGGTGCTAATGGTGCAGGAAGGCCTTGTCTACCTGCACCATAAGCCACTATACCATGCGTCACTGTACATTTAAACTGTACCCCAAAAACTTAACCTAACTGGCCTTTACTTAAAAAAAAATATATCGTTTTTTTTTCGTGTTCTTATTATTTCAGTGCTACAATACCACATCACTGTACCCTATGATGCTAATGGTGCAGGAAGGCCTTGTCTACCTTCACCATAAGCGACTGTACCATGCGTCACTGTACCTTAAAACTGTACCACAAAAACAACCTAACTGGCCCTCACCTGAAAAAAAATATCTTTTTTTTTTTTGTGTTTGCTTAATATTTCAGTGCTACAGTACCACAGCACTGTACTCTATGGTGTTCATGGTGCAGGAAGGCCTTGTCTACCTTCACCATAAGCCACTGTACCATGTGTCACTGTACCTTAAATCTGTACCACAAAAACAACCTAACTGGCCCTCACCTGAAAAAAAATCTCTTTTTTTTTTAACCTAACCTAACCTAACCTAACCTTACCTAACCTAACCTAACCTAACCTAACCTGACCTGACCTGACCTAACCTAACCTAACCTAACCTAACCTAACCTGACCTAACCTAACCTAACCTAACCTAACCTAACCTGACCTGACCTAACCTAACCTAACCTAACCTAACCTAACCTTACCTAACCTAACCTAACCTAACCTAACCTAACCGAGACATTAAAAATTAGTCTCAAGGCAAAAAGACGATTCAAAGTGACTGACATACCAAGCAATTAATTAGTGAAATCAGTCTTTGTTGACTACTCCAAAGCCTTTCAGTTTGTCGACCTCAGTATACTGTTAGGAAAAAGTGCATTATTAAGACATTATTAGTGGTTGTATCACGGTATTTTATAATAGACTTATAACTAGTTTCCCCTGAAAATCTTTCGTTTTCTATCATTCTTTCATTCTACACGCCTGAGCCCTGACAGAGACCCAGAGAAATGTAAACAGGCACGAGTCAGACTTGATATAGGGCTGAATTTGTTGCTTTTCAGAGAGGGGCAGTCGGTCTGTACATGCGTGAGGTGGCGAGAGGCGTGTCCAGGGGGCGGCTAGTAGCGTGTGCCACCGTGGAAATATGTACAGACATAAAGAAGACGCCCTCAAGAAAGGTAAGGCCGGTTCCAGCTTTTATTTTTATTTATTTATTTCCATCCCGGCCTGGGACCCCCCCTTTCCCGAGTCCTGAGGTGTTGGGGGACGGCCCGGGGGTGCTGTGTGCCCGTGAGTGTACCAGGTGCTCAAGCTTATACAAAACAAGGAAAGTTTGAAGCATTTTTAGAGGGGCAGTCGGTCTGTACATGCGTGTACATTAATTTTGAGGTGTTCCTTGTCATCCCCTGTCACTCCTGCCTGCCTCTGTCACCTCTACCAATCCCTGTCAAGCTCTGCCAAGCCCTTTGTCACCTCTCAAGTAATGAGGTGGCTTGAGATGTGAGATTTTAAACAGAAGCCTTTGCTGTCACCCCTGCCAAGCCCTACCAAACCCTGTCAGCCCCCACCAAGGCCCTCTCAAGCCTCACCAAGGCCTGTCAACCCCCTACCGAGACCTATCAGCTCTATAATCTGAAAAAAGTGCAGTGTCTTAGGAGGGATTGATTAAGTAAACAGTGACTTATGGCCAAAATGGAACTATATGGAGATTAAGTAGAGATTAGAATAGAAGCTGAAATTGAGCAGGATAGTTACAATCACAGACTTCCAACTTGCTACTCCTTGGTGTGAAAGAATCTGCAGGAAATTAAGTACATGGCAACTCCTGTTAGTCCCTCATGTGTTCTTGAAAGCAGACTGACAGATTCAGTGTGTGACATGCTGACGTGGGGGGAAGGCTGTCTGGTGGCTGCTCTATGCTGTAGCTAACAAAATGGTTGTGTTTCAAGTGTTGTCATGCCTGGAAAGTCTACAGGTCATCATTACTAGTATAAATGTGTACTACAATGGTGAAATTTAGTGAAAAAATGTGCTGTTTATGTATTGGCAGGGAAAGATTTGTGCTCATCAAGACAATGATAAAAAAATTTTTATATTATTATTATTATTACTATTTTTTTTTCTTTTACTTGTTTTGCTGTAAGATGAGACTACAATAACTGCCCCTTGATGCCCTATAAGGTACCGCCAAGCACCAAGGGGCGGCCACCACGGTGCACAGTGAAGCACGTCCCAGCATCCCTGTCACCATCTTTTCCCTGCCAATAATTATGCATTACATTTCCCAACTAATTTCATTCTAGTGCAACATTTCTACTACTAATGGTGACCTGTACACTTCCCAGCATGACCAGTACAGCACTTCAAACAAACACAGCCTTTTCTTAGCCACAGCAAGGTGCAGCCACGACAGACAGCCTTCCCTAAGTCAGCATGTCACACTGCATCCATAACACTGAGCTTCCAGGAACACATCTGGGGGACTGATACAAGTTGCTGTGTAGGTCATTTGTCCCAGCAGACTCTTTCACACCAAGCAGGCATGAGGTGGTAGTCTGTGCAGTGCGTCAGTGCTTGGAATTTTGAACCGGTCTTGCTGCATCTATGGCCCAGAGACCAAACACAGACCAAACAGAGGGCTAGCTGAACCTAACACAAACCAAACAGACGCCCACCAGAACCATACACAGGCCCACAGAACTAACTGACTGGCTGGCCGGCTGACTCGCTGGCTGAGTGACTGACTGACTGACTGACTGACTGGCTGGCTGGCTGGCTTGCTGGCTGGCTTACTAACTGACTGACTGACTGACTGGCTGGCTGAGTGACTGATTGACTGGCTGGTTAGCTAGTTGGGTGGCTAGCTGGTTGGTTGAATGGCTGACTGACTGACTGACTGACTGACTGACTGACTGACTAGCTGAGTGACTGATTGATTGGCTGGTTGGTTGAATGCCTAGCTGGCTGGTTGAATGGCTGACTGACTGACTGACTGACTGACTGACTGACTGACTGACTGACTGACTGACTGACTGACTAACTGACTGACTGACTAGCTGAGTGACTGATTGATTGGCTGGTTTGTCGAATGGCTAGCTGGCTGGTTGAATGGCTAACTGACTGACTGACTGACTGACTGACTGACTGACTGACTGACTGACTAACTGAGTGACTGATTGATTGGCTGGTTGGTTGAATGGCTAGCTGGCTGGTTGAATGGCTGACTGACTGACTGACTGACTGACTTACTGACTGACTGACTGACTAACTGACTAGCTGAGTGACTGATTGATTGGCTGGTTGGTTGAATGGCTGACTGACTGACTGACTGACTGACTGACTGACTGACTGACTGACTGACTGACTGACTGACTAGCTGAGTGACTGATTGATTGGCTAGTTGGTTGAATGGCTAGCTGGCTGGTTGAATGGCTGACTGACTGGCTGACTGACTGACTAACTGACTGACTGACTGACTGACTGACTGACTGACTGACTAGCTGAGTGACTGATTGATTGGCTGGTTGGTTGCATGCCTAGCTGGCTGGTTGAATGGCTGACTGACTGACTGACTGACTGACTGACTGACTGACTGACTGACTGACTGACTGACTGACTGACTGACTAGCTGAGTGACTGATTGATTGGCTGGTTGGTTGAATGGCTAGCTGGCTGGTTGAATGGCTAACTGACTGACTGACTGACTGACTGACTGACTGACTGACTGACTAACTGAGTGACTGATTGATTGGCTGGTTGGTTGAATGGCTAGCTGGCTGGTTGAATGGCTGACTGACTGACTGACTGACTGACTGACTGACTGACTGACTGACTGACTGACTGACTGACTAGCTGAGTGACTGATTGATTGGCTGGTTGGTTGAATGGCTAGCTGGCTGGTTGAATGGCTGACTGACTGACTGACTGACTGACTGACTGACTGACTGACTGACTGACTGACTGGCTGACTGACTGACTGACTGAGTGACTGATTGATTGGCTAGTTGGTTGAATGGCTAGCTGGCTGGTTGAATGGCTGACTGACTGGCTGACTGACTGACTGACTGACTGACTGACTGACTGACTGACTGACTGACTGACTGACTAGCTGAGTGACTGATTGATTGGCTGGTTGGTTGAATGCCTAGCTGGCTGGTTGAATGGCTGACTGACTGACTGACTGACTGACTGACTGACTGACTGACTGACTGACTGACTAGCTGAGTGACTGATTTATTGGCTGGTTGGTTGAATGGCTAGCTGGCTGGTTGAATGGCTAACTGACTGACTGACTGACTGACTGACTGACTGACTGACTGACTGACTGACTGACTGACTGACTAACTGAGTGACTGATTGATTGGCTGGTTGGTTGAATGGCTAGCTGGCTGGTTGAATGGCTGACTGACTGACTGACTGACTGACTGACTGACTGACTGACTGACTGACTGACTGACTGACTAACTGACTAGCTGAGTGACTGATTGATTGGCTGGTTGGTTGAATGGCTAGCTGGCTGGTTGAATGGCTGACTGACTGACTGACTGACTGACTGACTGACTGACTGACTGACTGACTGACTAGCTGAGTGACTGATTGATTGGCTAGTTGGTTGAATGGCTAGCTGGCTGGTTGAATGGCTGACTGACTGGCTGACTGACTGACTGACTGACTGACTGACTGACTGACTGACTGACTGACTGACTGACTAGCTGAGTGACTGATTGATTGGCTGGTTGGTTGAATGGCTAGCTGGCTGGTTGAATGGCTGACTGACTGACTGACTGACTGACTGACTGACTGACTGACTGACTGACTGAGGCAGAGAGACAGGTAGGTGTTGGCAGGGTTGGTTTGGTTTGGAGTGTTGAGGTTTTATGATATTGTAGAGACAGAGAGGTTCAAAGCTTAATTAGACTTGTATCTTTGAGCCATGAGTCAGTAGAGAGAGAGAAAGAGGCAGACAGGCAGAGAGACAGGAAAAACAGGGAGGAAGAAAAGCTATTTGCACTGTACCTATAGGTCAGTATGGTGTAGAGTTGTATACTTGAATCAAGAGTAAATATAGACGCAGATACGAAAGCGGGCAAGCTGAGAGAGAGGGAAAGAAAGGGTCTGAATGAAAGGGAGGAGTCAGGCCTGCAGAAAGGGAGCTTTTGGTATTGTTTACTGATTAGTGTGATAAAGTGTTGTGTTGTGTTGTGAGGTGCAGAGAAAGAGAGAGAGGCTTGTGTGGTGATATTTCATGTTGATGTACAGCAATATGAAATAGTTCTCAGGAGAGAGAGAAAGAGATAGAAATTAGTGACACACACACACACACACACACACACACACACACACACAGTAATACTCTATAGAAACCTATTTCTTTCCTAATTTGTCTATCTCCATCTTGTTTTTCATTGTAAGTCATTAATGTTTATCTTGTATTGTCTTGGCATTATTAAAACATGAGGTATATTATTATTAGTGGTTGTAGTTTTGTATCACAACATTAACTTATATTAGTTTTGCCTGAAAATCTCTCGTTTTCTAACATTCTCCCATCCTGCAGGCCTGAGTCCAGACCGAGACCCAGAGAAATGTAAACAAACGCACCAGTCAGACTTGATATAGGAGTGAATTTGTTGCTTTTTAAAGCGGCAGTCGGTCTGTACATGTGTGAGGTGGCGAGGGGTGTCGCCAGGGGGCGGCTAGTAGCGTCTGCCACCAGGGAAATATGTAAAAACATAAAAAAGACGCTTCTCAAGAAAGGTAAGGCCGGTTGCAGCTTTTATTTTTTCTTTATTTCTTTCCATCAGGTTAGGTTTATATTAATTCAGTTAGTTAGGTTTGGTTAAGTCTCTCTCTCTCTCTCTCTCTCTCTCTCTCTCTCTCTCTCTCTCTCTCTCTCTCTCTCTCTCTCTCTGTGTGGTGCTAATGGTGCAGGAAGGCCTTGTCTACCTGCACCATAAGCCACTATACCATGCGTCACTGTACATTTAAACTGTACCCCAAAAACTTAACCTAACTGGCCCTCACTTAAAAAAAAATATATCGTTTTTTTTTCGTGTTCTTAATATTTCAGTGCTACAATACCACATCACTGTACCCTATGATGCTAATGGTGCAGGAAGGCCTTGTCTACCTTCACCATAAGCGACTGTACCATGCGTCACTGTACCTTAAAACTGTACCACAAAAACAACCTAACTGGCCCTCACCTGAAAAAAAATATCTTTTTTTTTTTGTGTTTGCTTAATATTTCAGTGCTACAGTACCACAGCACTGTACTCTATGGTGCTAATGGTGCAGGAAGGCCTTGTCTACCTTCACCATAAGCCACTGTACCATGTGTCACTGTACCTTAAATCTGTACCACAAAAACAACCTAACTGGCCCTCACCTGAAAAAAAATCTCTTTTTTTTTTAACCTAACCTAACCTAACCTAACCTTACCTAACCTAACCTAACCTAACCTAACCTGACCTGACCTGACCTAACCTAACCTAACCTAACCTAACCTGACCTAACCTAACCTAACCTAACCTAACCTAACCTGACCTGACCTAACCTAACCTAACCTAACCTAACCTAACCTAACCTAACCTAACCTATCCTAACCTAACCGAGACATTAAAAATTAGTCACAAGGCAAAAAGACGATTCAAAGTGACTGACATACCAAGCAATTAATTAGTGAAATCAGTCTTTGTTGACTACTCCAAAGCCTTTCAGTTTGTCGACCTCAGTATACTGTTAGGAAAAAGTGCATTATTAAGACATTATTAGTGGTTGTATCACGGTATTTTATAATAGACTTATAACTAGTTTCCCCTGAAAATCTTTCGTTTTCTATCATTCTTTCATTCTACACGCCTGAGCCCTGACAGAGACCCAGAGAAATGTAAACAGGCACGAGTCAGACTTGATATAGGGCTGAATTTGTTGCTTTTCAGAGAGGGGCAGTCGGTCTGTACATGCGTGAGGTGGCGAGAGGCGTGTCCAGGGGGCGGCTAGTAGCGTGTGCCACCGTGGAAATATGTACAGACATAAAGAAGACGCCCTCAAGAAAGGTAAGGCCGGTTCCAGCTTTTATTTTTATTTATTTATTTCCATCCCGGCCTGGGACCCCCCCTTTCCCGAGTCCTGAGGTGTTGGGGGACGGCCCGAGGGTGCTGTGTGC
Source organism: Scylla paramamosain (assembly GCF_035594125.1). Classification (NCBI taxonomy): domain Eukaryota; kingdom Metazoa; phylum Arthropoda; class Malacostraca; order Decapoda; family Portunidae; genus Scylla; species Scylla paramamosain. The sequence goes on along the minus strand of NW_026973805.1, from coordinate 102,414 downwards.
CCGTGAGTGTACCAGGTGCTCAAGCTTATACAAAACAAGGAAAGTTTGAAGCATTTTTAGAGGGGCAGTCGGTCTGTACATGCGTGTACATTAATTTTGAGGTGTTCCTTGTCATCCCCTGTCACTCCTGCCTGCCTCTGTCACCTCTACCAATCCCTGTCAAGCTCTGCCAAGCCCTTTGTCACCTCTCAAGTAATGAGGTGGCTTGAGATGTGAGATTTTAAACAGAAGCCTTTGCTGTCACCCCTGCCAAGCCCTACCAAACCCTGTCAGCCCCCACCAAGGCCCTCTCAAGACCCACCAAGGCCTGTCAACCCCCTACCGAGACCTATCAGCTCTATAATCTGAAAAAAGTGCAGTGTCTTAGGAGGGATTGATTAAGTAAACAGTGACTTATGGCCAAAATGGAACTATATGGAGATTAAGTAGAGATTAAAATAGAAGCTGAAATTGAGCAGGATAGTTACAATCACAGACTTCCAACTTGCTACTCCTTGGTGTGAAAGAATCTGCAGGAAATTAAGTACATGGCAACTCCTGTTAGTCCCTCATGTGTTCTTGAAAGCAGACTGACAGATTCAGTGTGTGACATGCTGACGTGGGGGAAGGCTGTCTGGTGGCTGCTCTATGCTGTAGCTAACAAAATGGTTGTGTTTCAAGTGTTGTCATGCCTGGAAAGACTACAGGTCATCATTACTAGTATAAATGTGTACTACAATGGTGAAATTTAGTGAAAAAATGTGCTGTTTATGTATTGGCAGGGAAAGATTTGTGCTCATCAAGACAATGATAAAAAAAATTTTTATATTATTATTATTATTACTATTTTTTTTCTTTTACTTGTTTTGCTGTAAGATGAGACTACAATAACTGCCCCTTGATGCCCTATAAGGTACCGCCAAGCACCAAGGGGCGGCCACCACGGTGCACAGTGAAGCACGTCCCAGCATCCCTGTCACCATCTTTTCCCTGCCAATAATTATGCATTACATTTCCCAACTAATTTCATTCTAGTGCAACATTTCTACTACTAATGGTGACCTGTACACTTCCCAGCATGACCAGTACAGCACTTCAAACAAACACAGCCTTTTCTTAGCCACAGCAAGGTGCAGCCACGACAGACAGCCTTCCCTAAGTCAGCATGTCACACTGCATCCATAACACTGAGCTTCCAGGAACACATCTGGGGGACTGATACAAGTTGCTGTGTAGGTCATTTGTCCCAGCAGACTCTTTCACACCAAGCAGGCATGAGGTGGTAGTCTGTGCAGTGCGTCAGTGCTTGGAATTTTGAACCGGTCTTGCTGCATCTATGGCCCAGAGACCAAACACAGACCAAACAGAGGGCTAGCTGAACCTAACACAAACCAAACAGACGCCCACCAGAACCATACACAGGCCCACAGAACTAACTGACTGGCTGGCCGGCTGACTCGCTGGCTGAGTGACTGACTGACTGACTGACTGACTGGCTGGCTGGCTGGCTTGCTGGCTGGCTTACTAACTGACTGACTGACTGACTGGCTGGCTGAGTGACTGATTGACTGGCTGGTTAGCTAGTTGGGTGGCTAGCTGGTTGGTTGAATGGCTGACTGACTGACTGACTGACTGACTGACTGACTGACTAGCTGAGTGACTGATTGATTGGCTGGTTGGTTGAATGCCTAGCTGGCTGGTTGAATGGCTGACTGACTGACTGACTGACTGACTGACTGACTGACTGACTGACTGACTGACTGACTGACTGACTGACTAGCTGAGTGACTGATTGATTGACTGGTTTGTCGAATGGCTAGCTGGCTGGTTGAATGGCTAACTGACTGACTGACTGACTGACTGACTGACTGACTGACTGACTGACTGACTGACTAACTGAGTGACTGATTGATTGGCTGGTTGGTTGAATGGCTAGCTGGCTGGTTGAATGGCTGACTGACTGACTGACTGACTGACTTACTGACTGACTGACTGACTAACTGACTAGCTGAGTGAAAGATTGATTGGCTGGTTGGTTGAATGGCTGACTGACTGACTGACTGACTGACTGACTGACTGACTGACTGACTGACTGACTGACTGACTGACTGACTAGCTGAGTGACTGATTGATTGGCTAGTTGGTTGAATGGCTAGCTGGCTGGTTGAATGGCTGACTGACTGGCTGACTGACTGACTAACTGACTGACTGACTGACTGACTGACTGACTGACTGACTGACTAGCTGAGTGACTGATTGATTGGCTGGTTGGTTGAATGCCTAGCTGGCTGGTTGAATGGCTGACTGACTGACTGACTGACTGAATGACTGACTGACTGACTGACTGACTGACTGACTGACTGACTGACTGACTGACTAGCTGAGTGACTGATTGATTGGCTGGTTGGTTGAATGGCTAGCTGGCTGGTTGAATGGCTAACTGACTGACTGACTGACTGACTGACTGACTGACTGACTGACTGACTGACTGACTAACTGAGTGACTGATTGATTGGCTGGTTGGTTGAATGGCTAGCTGGCTGGTTGAATGGCTGACTGACTGACTGACTGACTGACTGACTGACTGACTGACTGACTGACTGACTAACTGACTAGCTGAGTGACTGATTGATTGGCTGGTTGGTTGAATGGCTAGCTGGCTGGTTGAATGGCTGACTGACTGACTGACTGACTGACTGACTGACTGACTGACTGACTGACTGACTGAGTGACTGATTGATTGGCTAGTTGGTTGAATGGCTAGCTGGCTGGTTGAATGGCTTACTGACTGGCTGACTGACTGACTGACTGACTGACTGACTGACTGACTGACTGACTGACTAGCTGAGTGACTGATTGATTGGCTGGTTGGTTGAATGCCTAGCTGGCTGGTTGAATGGCTGACTGACTGACTGACTGACTGACTGACTGACTGACTGACTGACTGACTAGCTGAGTGACTGATTTATTGGCTGGTTGGTTGAATGGCTAGCTGGCTGGTTGAATGGCTAACTGACTGACTGACTGACTGACTGACTGACTGACTGACTGACTGACTGACTGACTGACTGACTGACTGACTAACTGAGTGACTGATTGATTGGCTGGTTGGTTGAATGGCTAGCTGGCTGGTTGAATGGCTGACTGACTGACTGACTGACTGACTGACTGACTGACTGACTGACTGACTGACTGACTGACTAACTGACTAGCTGAGTGACTGATTGATTGGCTGGTTGGTTGAATGGCTAGCTGGCTGGTTGAATGGCTGACTGACTGACTGACTGACTGACTGACTGACTGACTGACTGACTGACTAGCTGAGTGACTGATTGATTGGCTAGTTGGTTGAATGGCTAGCTGGCTGGTTGAATGGCTGACTGACTGGCTGACTGACTGACTGACTGACTGACTGACTGACTGACTGACTGACTGACTAGCTGAGTGACTGATTGATTGGCTGGTTGGTTGAATGGCTAGCTGGCTGGTTGAATGGCTGACTGACTGACTGACTGACTGACTGACTGACTGACTGACTGACTGAGGCAGAGAGACAGGTAGGTGTTGGCAGAGTTGGTTTGGTTTGGAGTGTTGAGGTTTTATGATATTGTAGAGACAGAGAGGTTCAAAGCTTAATTAGACTTGTATCTTTGAGCCATGAGTCAGTAGAGAGGGAGAAAGAGGCAGACAGGCAGAGAGACAGGAAAAACAGGGAGGAAGAAAAGCTATTTGCACTGTACCTATAGGTCAGTATGGTGTAGAGTTGTATACTTGAATCAAGAGTAAATATAGACGCAGATACGAAGGCGGGCAAGCTGAGAGAGAGGGAAAGAAAGGGTCTGAATGAAAGGGAGGAGTCAGGCCTGCAGAAGGGGAGCTTTTGGTATTGTTTACTGATTAGTGTGATAAAGTGTTGTGTTGTGTTGTGAGGTACAGAGAAAGAGAGAGAGGCTTGTGTGGTGATATTTCATGTTGATGTACAGCAATATGAAATAGTTCTCAGGAGAGAGAGAAAGAGATAGAAATTAGTGACACACACACACACACACACACACACACACACAGTAATACTCTATAGAAACCTATTTCTTTCCTAATTTGTCTATCTCCATCTTGTTTTTCATTGTAAGTCATTAATGTTTATCTTGTATTGTCTTGGCATTATTAAAACATGAGGTATATTATTATTAGTGGTTGTAGTTTTGTATCACAACATTAACTTATATTAGTTTTGCCTGAAAATCTCTCGTTTTCTAACATTCTCCCATCCTGCAGGCCTGAGTCCAGACCGAGACCCAGAGAAATGTAAACAAACGCACCAGTCAGACTTGATATAGGAGTGAATTTGTTGCTTTTTAAAGCGGCAGTCGGTCTCTACATGTGTGAGGTGGCGAGGGGTGTCGCCAGGGGGCGGCTAGTAGCGTCTGCCACCAGGGAAATATGTAAAAACATAAAAAAGACGCTTCTCAAGAAAGGTAAGGCCGGTTGCAGCTTTTATTTTTTCTTTATTTCTTTCCATCAGGTTAGGTTTATATTAATTCAGTTAGTTAGGTTTGGTTAAGTCTCTCTCTCTCTCTCTCTCTCTCTCTCTCTCTCTCTCTCTCTCTCTCTCTCTCTCTCTCTCTCTCTCTCTCTCTCTCTCTCTCTCTGTGGTGCTAATGGTGCAGGAAGGCCTTGTCTACCTGCACCATAAGCCACTATACCATGCGTCACTGTACATTTAAACTGTACCCCAAAAACTTAACCTAACTGGCCTTTACTTAAAAAAAAATATATCGTTTTTTTTTCGTGTTCTTATTATTTCAGTGCTACAATACCACATCACTGTACCCTATGATGCTAATGGTGCAGGAAGGCCTTGTCTACCTTCACCATAAGCGACTGTACCATGCGTCACTGTACCTTAAAACTGTACCACAAAAACAACCTAACTGGCCCTCACCTGAAAAAAAATATCTTTTTTTTTTTTGTGTTTGCTTAATATTTCAGTGCTACAGTACCACAGCACTGTACTCTATGGTGTTCATGGTGCAGGAAGGCCTTGTCTACCTTCACCATAAGCCACTGTACCATGTGTCACTGTACCTTAAATCTGTACCACAAAAACAACCTAACTGGCCCTCACCTGAAAAAAAATCTCTTTTTTTTTTAACCTAACCTAACCTAACCTAACCTTACCTAACCTAACCTAACCTAACCTAACCTGACCTGACCTGACCTAACCTAACCTAACCTAACCTAACCTAACCTGACCTAACCTAACCTAACCTAACCTAACCTAACCTGACCTGACCTAACCTAACCTAACCTAACCTAACCTAACCTTACCTAACCTAACCTAACCTAACCTAACCTAACCGAGACATTAAAAATTAGTCTCAAGGCAAAAAGACGATTCAAAGTGACTGACATACCAAGCAATTAATTAGTGAAATCAGTCTTTGTTGACTACTCCAAAGCCTTTCAGTTTGTCGACCTCAGTATACTGTTAGGAAAAAGTGCATTATTAAGACATTATTAGTGGTTGTATCACGGTATTTTATAATAGACTTATAACTAGTTTCCCCTGAAAATCTTTCGTTTTCTATCATTCTTTCATTCTACACGCCTGAGCCCTGACAGAGACCCAGAGAAATGTAAACAGGCACGAGTCAGACTTGATATAGGGCTGAATTTGTTGCTTTTCAGAGAGGGGCAGTCGGTCTGTACATGCGTGAGGTGGCGAGAGGCGTGTCCAGGGGGCGGCTAGTAGCGTGTGCCACCGTGGAAATATGTACAGACATAAAGAAGACGCCCTCAAGAAAGGTAAGGCCGGTTCCAGCTTTTATTTTTATTTATTTATTTCCATCCCGGCCTGGGACCCCCCCTTTCCCGAGTCCTGAGGTGTTGGGGGACGGCCCGGGGGTGCTGTGTGCCCGTGAGTGTACCAGGTGCTCAAGCTTATACAAAACAAGGAAAGTTTGAAGCATTTTTAGAGGGGCAGTCGGTCTGTACATGCGTGTACATTAATTTTGAGGTGTTCCTTGTCATCCCCTGTCACTCCTGCCTGCCTCTGTCACCTCTACCAATCCCTGTCAAGCTCTGCCAAGCCCTTTGTCACCTCTCAAGTAATGAGGTGGCTTGAGATGTGAGATTTTAAACAGAAGCCTTTGCTGTCACCCCTGCCAAGCCCTACCAAACCCTGTCAGCCCCCACCAAGGCCCTCTCAAGCCTCACCAAGGCCTGTCAACCCCCTACCGAGACCTATCAGCTCTATAATCTGAAAAAAGTGCAGTGTCTTAGGAGGGATTGATTAAGTAAACAGTGACTTATGGCCAAAATGGAACTATATGGAGATTAAGTAGAGATTAGAATAGAAGCTGAAATTGAGCAGGATAGTTACAATCACAGACTTCCAACTTGCTACTCCTTGGTGTGAAAGAATCTGCAGGAAATTAAGTACATGGCAACTCCTGTTAGTCCCTCATGTGTTCTTGAAAGCAGACTGACAGATTCAGTGTGTGACATGCTGACGTGGGGGGAAGGCTGTCTGGTGGCTGCTCTATGCTGTAGCTAACAAAATGGTTGTGTTTCAAGTGTTGTCATGCCTGGAAAGTCTACAGGTCATCATTACTAGTATAAATGTGTACTACAATGGTGAAATTTAGTGAAAAAATGTGCTGTTTATGTATTGGCAGGGAAAGATTTGTGCTCATCAAGACAATGATAAAAAAATTTTTATATTATTATTATTATTACTATTTTTTTTTCTTTTACTTGTTTTGCTGTAAGATGAGACTACAATAACTGCCCCTTGATGCCCTATAAGGTACCGCCAAGCACCAAGGGGCGGCCACCACGGTGCACAGTGAAGCACGTCCCAGCATCCCTGTCACCATCTTTTCCCTGCCAATAATTATGCATTACATTTCCCAACTAATTTCATTCTAGTGCAACATTTCTACTACTAATGGTGACCTGTACACTTCCCAGCATGACCAGTACAGCACTTCAAACAAACACAGCCTTTTCTTAGCCACAGCAAGGTGCAGCCACGACAGACAGCCTTCCCTAAGTCAGCATGTCACACTGCATCCATAACACTGAGCTTCCAGGAACACATCTGGGGGACTGATACAAGTTGCTGTGTAGGTCATTTGTCCCAGCAGACTCTTTCACACCAAGCAGGCATGAGGTGGTAGTCTGTGCAGTGCGTCAGTGCTTGGAATTTTGAACCGGTCTTGCTGCATCTATGGCCCAGAGACCAAACACAGACCAAACAGAGGGCTAGCTGAACCTAACACAAACCAAACAGACGCCCACCAGAACCATACACAGGCCCACAGAACTAACTGACTGGCTGGCCGGCTGACTCGCTGGCTGAGTGACTGACTGACTGACTGACTGACTGGCTGGCTGGCTGGCTTGCTGGCTGGCTTACTAACTGACTGACTGACTGACTGGCTGGCTGAGTGACTGATTGACTGGCTGGTTAGCTAGTTGGGTGGCTAGCTGGTTGGTTGAATGGCTGACTGACTGACTGACTGACTGACTGACTGACTGACTAGCTGAGTGACTGATTGATTGGCTGGTTGGTTGAATGCCTAGCTGGCTGGTTGAATGGCTGACTGACTGACTGACTGACTGACTGACTGACTGACTGACTGACTGACTGACTGACTGACTAACTGACTGACTGACTAGCTGAGTGACTGATTGATTGGCTGGTTTGTCGAATGGCTAGCTGGCTGGTTGAATGGCTAACTGACTGACTGACTGACTGACTGACTGACTGACTGACTGACTGACTAACTGAGTGACTGATTGATTGGCTGGTTGGTTGAATGGCTAGCTGGCTGGTTGAATGGCTGACTGACTGACTGACTGACTGACTTACTGACTGACTGACTGACTAACTGACTAGCTGAGTGACTGATTGATTGGCTGGTTGGTTGAATGGCTGACTGACTGACTGACTGACTGACTGACTGACTGACTGACTGACTGACTGACTGACTGACTAGCTGAGTGACTGATTGATTGGCTAGTTGGTTGAATGGCTAGCTGGCTGGTTGAATGGCTGACTGACTGGCTGACTGACTGACTAACTGACTGACTGACTGACTGACTGACTGACTGACTGACTAGCTGAGTGACTGATTGATTGGCTGGTTGGTTGCATGCCTAGCTGGCTGGTTGAATGGCTGACTGACTGACTGACTGACTGACTGACTGACTGACTGACTGACTGACTGACTGACTGACTGACTGACTAGCTGAGTGACTGATTGATTGGCTGGTTGGTTGAATGGCTAGCTGGCTGGTTGAATGGCTAACTGACTGACTGACTGACTGACTGACTGACTGACTGACTGACTAACTGAGTGACTGATTGATTGGCTGGTTGGTTGAATGGCTAGCTGGCTGGTTGAATGGCTGACTGACTGACTGACTGACTGACTGACTGACTGACTGACTGACTGACTGACTGACTGACTAGCTGAGTGACTGATTGATTGGCTGGTTGGTTGAATGGCTAGCTGGCTGGTTGAATGGCTGACTGACTGACTGACTGACTGACTGACTGACTGACTGACTGACTGACTGACTGGCTGACTGACTGACTGACTGAGTGACTGATTGATTGGCTAGTTGGTTGAATGGCTAGCTGGCTGGTTGAATGGCTGACTGACTGGCTGACTGACTGACTGACTGACTGACTGACTGACTGACTGACTGACTGACTGACTGACTAGCTGAGTGACTGATTGATTGGCTGGTTGGTTGAATGCCTAGCTGGCTGGTTGAATGGCTGACTGACTGACTGACTGACTGACTGACTGACTGACTGACTGACTGACTGACTAGCTGAGTGACTGATTTATTGGCTGGTTGGTTGAATGGCTAGCTGGCTGGTTGAATGGCTAACTGACTGACTGACTGACTGACTGACTGACTGACTGACTGACTGACTGACTGACTGACTGACTAACTGAGTGACTGATTGATTGGCTGGTTGGTTGAATGGCTAGCTGGCTGGTTGAATGGCTGACTGACTGACTGACTGACTGACTGACTGACTGACTGACTGACTGACTGACTGACTGACTAACTGACTAGCTGAGTGACTGATTGATTGGCTGGTTGGTTGAATGGCTAGCTGGCTGGTTGAATGGCTGACTGACTGACTGACTGACTGACTGACTGACTGACTGACTGACTGACTGACTAGCTGAGTGACTGATTGATTGGCTAGTTGGTTGAATGGCTAGCTGGCTGGTTGAATGGCTGACTGACTGGCTGACTGACTGACTGACTGACTGACTGACTGACTGACTGACTGACTGACTGACTGACTAGCTGAGTGACTGATTGATTGGCTGGTTGGTTGAATGGCTAGCTGGCTGGTTGAATGGCTGACTGACTGACTGACTGACTGACTGACTGACTGACTGACTGACTGACTGAGGCAGAGAGACAGGTAGGTGTTGGCAGGGTTGGTTTGGTTTGGAGTGTTGAGGTTTTATGATATTGTAGAGACAGAGAGGTTCAAAGCTTAATTAGACTTGTATCTTTGAGCCATGAGTCAGTAGAGAGAGAGAAAGAGGCAGACAGGCAGAGAGACAGGAAAAACAGGGAGGAAGAAAAGCTATTTGCACTGTACCTATAGGTCAGTATGGTGTAGAGTTGTATACTTGAATCAAGAGTAAATATAGACGCAGATACGAAAGCGGGCAAGCTGAGAGAGAGGGAAAGAAAGGGTCTGAATGAAAGGGAGGAGTCAGGCCTGCAGAAAGGGAGCTTTTGGTATTGTTTACTGATTAGTGTGATAAAGTGTTGTGTTGTGTTGTGAGGTGCAGAGAAAGAGAGAGAGGCTTGTGTGGTGATATTTCATGTTGATGTACAGCAATATGAAATAGTTCTCAGGAGAGAGAGAAAGAGATAGAAATTAGTGACACACACACACACACACACACACACACACACACACAGTAATACTCTATAGAAACCTATTTCTTTCCTAATTTGTCTATCTCCATCTTGTTTTTCATTGTAAGTCATTAATGTTTATCTTGTATTGTCTTGGCATTATTAAAACATGAGGTATATTATTATTAGTGGTTGTAGTTTTGTATCACAACATTAACTTATATTAGTTTTGCCTGAAAATCTCTCGTTTTCTAACATTCTCCCATCCTGCAGGCCTGAGTCCAGACCGAGACCCAGAGAAATGTAAACAAACGCACCAGTCAGACTTGATATAGGAGTGAATTTGTTGCTTTTTAAAGCGGCAGTCGGTCTGTACATGTGTGAGGTGGCGAGGGGTGTCGCCAGGGGGCGGCTAGTAGCGTCTGCCACCAGGGAAATATGTAAAAACATAAAAAAGACGCTTCTCAAGAAAGGTAAGGCCGGTTGCAGCTTTTATTTTTTCTTTATTTCTTTCCATCAGGTTAGGTTTATATTAATTCAGTTAGTTAGGTTTGGTTAAGTCTCTCTCTCTCTCTCTCTCTCTCTCTCTCTCTCTCTCTCTCTCTCTCTCTCTCTCTCTCTCTCTCTGTGTGGTGCTAATGGTGCAGGAAGGCCTTGTCTACCTGCACCATAAGCCACTATACCATGCGTCACTGTACATTTAAACTGTACCCCAAAAACTTAACCTAACTGGCCCTCACTTAAAAAAAAATATATCGTTTTTTTTTCGTGTTCTTAATATTTCAGTGCTACAATACCACATCACTGTACCCTATGATGCTAATGGTGCAGGAAGGCCTTGTCTACCTTCACCATAAGCGACTGTACCATGCGTCACTGTACCTTAAAACTGTACCACAAAAACAACCTAACTGGCCCTCACCTGAAAAAAAATATCTTTTTTTTTTTGTGTTTGCTTAATATTTCAGTGCTACAGTACCACAGCACTGTACTCTATGGTGCTAATGGTGCAGGAAGGCCTTGTCTACCTTCACCATAAGCCACTGTACCATGTGTCACTGTACCTTAAATCTGTACCACAAAAACAACCTAACTGGCCCTCACCTGAAAAAAAATCTCTTTTTTTTTTAACCTAACCTAACCTAACCTAACCTTACCTAACCTAACCTAACCTAACCTAACCTGACCTGACCTGACCTAACCTAACCTAACCTAACCTAACCTGACCTAACCTAACCTAACCTAACCTAACCTAACCTGACCTGACCTAACCTAACCTAACCTAACCTAACCTAACCTAACCTAACCTAACCTATCCTAACCTAACCGAGACATTAAAAATTAGTCACAAGGCAAAAAGACGATTCAAAGTGACTGACATACCAAGCAATTAATTAGTGAAATCAGTCTTTGTTGACTACTCCAAAGCCTTTCAGTTTGTCGACCTCAGTATACTGTTAGGAAAAAGTGCATTATTAAGACATTATTAGTGGTTGTATCACGGTATTTTATAATAGACTTATAACTAGTTTCCCCTGAAAATCTTTCGTTTTCTATCATTCTTTCATTCTACACGCCTGAGCCCTGACAGAGACCCAGAGAAATGTAAACAGGCACGAGTCAGACTTGATATAGGGCTGAATTTGTTGCTTTTCAGAGAGGGGCAGTCGGTCTGTACATGCGTGAGGTGGCGAGAGGCGTGTCCAGGGGGCGGCTAGTAGCGTGTGCCACCGTGGAAATATGTACAGACATAAAGAAGACGCCCTCAAGAAAGGTAAGGCCGGTTCCAGCTTTTATTTTTATTTATTTATTTCCATCCCGGCCTGGGACCCCCCCTTTCCCGAGTCCTGAGGTGTTGGGGGACGGCCCGAGGGTGCTGTGTGCCCGTGAGTGTACCAGGTGCTCAAGCTTATACAAAACAAGGAAAGTTTGAAGCATTTTTAGAGGGGCAGTCGGTCTGTACATGCGTGTACATTAATTTTGAGGTGTTCCTTGTCATCCCCTGTCACTCCTGCCTGCCTCTGTCACCTCTACCAATCCCTGTCAAGCTCTGCCAAGCCCTTTGTCACCTCTCAAGTAATGAGGTGGCTTGAGATGTGAGATTTTAAACAGAAGCCTTTGCTGTCACCCCTGCCAAGCCCTACCAAACCCTGTCAGCCCCCACCAAGGCCCTCTCAAGACCCACCAAGGCCTGTCAACCCCCTACCGAGACCTATCAGCTCTATAATCTGAAAAAAGTGCAGTGTCTTAGGAGGGATTGATTAAGTAAACAGTGACTTATGGCCAAAATGGAACTATATGGAGATTAAGTAGAGATTAAAATAGAAGCTGAAATTGAGCAGGATAGTTACAATCACAGACTTCCAACTTGCTACTCCTTGGTGTGAAAGAATCTGCAGGAAATTAAGTACATGGCAACTCCTGTTAGTCCCTCATGTGTTCTTGAAAGCAGACTGACAGATTCAGTGTGTGACATGCTGACGTGGGGGAAGGCTGTCTGGTGGCTGCTCTATGCTGTAGCTAACAAAATGGTTGTGTTTCAAGTGTTGTCATGCCTGGAAAGACTACAGGTCATCATTACTAGTATAAATGTGTACTACAATGGTGAAATTTAGTGAAAAAATGTGCTGTTTATGTATTGGCAGGGAAAGATTTGTGCTCATCAAGACAATGATAAAAAAAATTTTTATATTATTATTATTATTACTATTTTTTTTCTTTTACTTGTTTTGCTGTAAGATGAGACTACAATAACTGCCCCTTGATGCCCTATAAGGTACCGCCAAGCACCAAGGGGCGGCCACCACGGTGCACAGTGAAGCACGTCCCAGCATCCCTGTCACCATCTTTTCCCTGCCAATAATTATGCATTACATTTCCCAACTAATTTCATTCTAGTGCAACATTTCTACTACTAATGGTGACCTGTACACTTCCCAGCATGACCAGTACAGCACTTCAAACAAACACAGCCTTTTCTTAGCCACAGCAAGGTGCAGCCACGACAGACAGCCTTCCCTAAGTCAGCATGTCACACTGCATCCATAACACTGAGCTTCCAGGAACACATCTGGGGGACTGATACAAGTTGCTGTGTAGGTCATTTGTCCCAGCAGACTCTTTCACACCAAGCAGGCATGAGGTGGTAGTCTGTGCAGTGCGTCAGTGCTTGGAATTTTGAACCGGTCTTGCTGCATCTATGGCCCAGAGACCAAACACAGACCAAACAGAGGGCTAGCTGAACCTAACACAAACCAAACAGACGCCCACCAGAACCATACACAGGCCCACAGAACTAACTGACTGGCTGGCCGGCTGACTCGCTGGCTGAGTGACTGACTGACTGACTGACTGACTGGCTGGCTGGCTGGCTTGCTGGCTGGCTTACTAACTGACTGACTGACTGACTGGCTGGCTGAGTGACTGATTGACTGGCTGGTTAGCTAGTTGGGTGGCTAGCTGGTTGGTTGAATGGCTGACTGACTGACTGACTGACTGACTGACTGACTGACTAGCTGAGTGACTGATTGATTGGCTGGTTGGTTGAATGCCTAGCTGGCTGGTTGAATGGCTGACTGACTGACTGACTGACTGACTGACTGACTGACTGACTGACTGACTGACTGACTGACTAGCTGAGTGACTGATTGATTGGCTGGTTTGTCGAATGGCTAGCTGGCTGGTTGAATGGCTAACTGACTGACTGACTGACTGACTGACTGACTGACTGACTGACTGACTGACTGACTGACTGACTGACTGACTGACTAACTGAGTGACTGATTGATTGACTGGTTGGTTGAATGGCTAGCTGGCTGGTTGAATGGCTGACTGACTGACTGACTGACTGACTTACTGACTGACTGACTGACTAACTGACTAGCTGAGTGACTGATTGATTGGCTGGTTGGTTGAATGGCTGACTGACTGACTGACTGACTGACTGACTGACTGACTGACTGACTGACTGACTGACTGACTAGCTGAGTGACTGATTGATTGGCTAGTTGGTTGAATGGCTAGCTGGCTGGTTGAATGGCTGACTGACTGGCTGACTGACTGACTAACTGACTGACTGACTGACTGACTGACTGACTGACTGACTGACTAGCTGAGTGACTGATTGATTGGCTGGTTGGTTGAATGCCTAGCTGGCTGGTTGAATGGCTGACTGACTGACTGACTGACTGACTGACTGACTGACTGACTGACTGACTGACTGACTGACTGACTGACTGACTAGCTGAGTGACTGATTGATTGGCTGGTTGGTTGAATGGCTAGCTGGCTGGTTGAATGGCTAACTGACTGACTGACTGACTGACTGACTGACTGACTGACTGACTAACTGAGTGACTGATTGATTGGCTGGTTGGTTGAATGGCTAGCTGGCTGGTTGAATGGCTGACTGACTGACTGACTGACTGACTGATTGACTGACTGACTGACTGACTGACTAACTGACTACCTGAGTGACTGATTGATTGGCTGGTTGGTTGAATGGCTAGCTGGCTGGTTGAATGGCTGACTGACTGACTGACTGACTGACTGACTGACTGACTGACTGACTGACTGAGTGACTGATTGATTGGCTAGTTGGTTGAATGGCTAGCTGGCTGGTTGAATGGCTGACTGACTGGCTGACTGACTGACTGACTGACTGACTGAATGACTGACTGACTGACTGACTAGCTGAGTGACTGATTGATTGGCTGGTTGGTTGAATGCCTAGCTGGCTGGTTGAATGGCTGACTGACTGACTGACTGACTGACTGACTGACTGACTGACTGACTGACTGACTGACTAGCTGAGTGACTGATTTATTGGCTGGTTGGTTGAATGGCTAGCTGGCTGGTTGAATGGCTAACTGACTGACTGACTGACTGACTGACTGACTGACTGACTGACTGACTGACTGACTGACTAACTGAGTGACTGATTGATTGGCTGGTTGGTTGAATGGCTAGCTGGCTGGTTGAATGGCTGACTGACTGACTGACTGACTGACTGACTGACTGACTGACTGACTGACTGACTGACTAACTGACTAGCTGAGTGACTGATTGATTGGCTGGTTGGTTGAATGGCTAGCTGGCTGGTTGAATGGCTGACTGACTGACTGACTGACTGACTGACTGACTGACTGACTGACTGACTGACTGACTAGCTGAGTGACTGATTGATTGGCTAGTTGGTTGAATGGCTAGCTGGCTGGTTGAATGGCTGACTGACTGGCTGACTGACTGACTGACTGACTGACTGACTGACTGACTGACTGACTGACTAGCTGAGTGACTGATTGATTGGCTGGTTGGTTGAATGGCTAGCTGGCTGGTTGAATGGCTGACTGAATGACTGACTGACTGACTGACTGACTGACTGAGGCAGAGAGACAGGTAGGTGTTGGCAGGGTTGGTTTGGTTTGGAGTGTTGAGGTTTTATGATATTGTAGAGACAGAGAGGTTCAAAGCTTAATTAGACTTGTATCTTTGAGCCATGAGTCAGTAGAGAGAGAGAAAGAGGCAGACAGGCAGAGAGACAGGAAAAACAGGGAGGAAGAAAAGCTATTTGCACTGTACCTATAGGTCAGTATGGTGTAGAGTTGTATACTTGAATCAAGAGTAAATATAGACGCAGATACGAAAGCGGGCAAGCTGAGAGAGAGGGAAAGAAAGGGTCTGAATGAAAGGGAGGAGTCAGGCCTGCAGAAAGGGAGCTTTTGGTATTGTTTACTGATTAGTGTGATAAAGTGTTGTGTTGTGTTGTGAGGTGCAGAGAAAGAGAGAGAGGCTTGTGTGGTGATATTTCATGTTGATGTACAGCAATATGAAATAGTTCTCAGGAGAGAGAGAAAGAGATAGAAATTAGTGACACACACACACACACACACACACACACACACACACACAGTAATACTCTATAGAAACCTATTTCTTTCCTAATTTGTCTATCTCCATCTTGTTTTTCATTGTAAGTCATTAATGTTTATCTTGTATTGTCTTGGCATTATTAAAACATGAGGTATATTATTATTAGTGGTTGTAGTTTTGTATCACAACATTAACTTATATTAGTTTTGCCTGAAAATCTCTCGTTTTCTAACATTCTCCCATCCTGCAGGCCTGAGTCCAGACCGAGACCCAGAGAAATGTAAACAAACGCACCAGTCAGACTTGATATAGGAGTGAATTTGTTGCTTTTTAAAGCGGCAGTCGGTCTGTACATGTGTGAGGTGGCGAGGGGTGTCGCCAGGGGGCGGCTAGTAGCGTCTGCCACCAGGGAAATATGTAAAAACATAAAAAAGACGCTTCTCAAGAAAGGTAAGGCCGGTTGCAGCTTTTATTTTTTCTTTATTTCTTTCCATCAGGTTAGGTTTATATTAATTCAGTTAGTTAGGTTTGGTTAAGTCTCTCTCTCTCTCTCTCTCTCTCTCTCTCTCTCTCTCTCTCTCTCTCTCTCTCTCTCTCTCTGTGTGGTGCTAATGGTGCAGGAAGGCCTTGTCTACCTGCACCATAAGCCACTATACCATGCGTCACTGTACATTTAAACTGTACCCCAAAAACTTAACCTAACTGGCCCTCACTTAAAAAAAAATATATCGTTTTTTTTTCGTGTTCTTAATATTTCAGTGCTACAATACCACATCACTGTACCCTATGATGCTAATGGTGCAGGAAGGCCTTGTCTACCTTCACCATAAGCGACTGTACCATGCGTCACTGTACCTTAAAACTGTACCACAAAAACAACCTAACTGGCCCTCACCTGAAAAAAAATATCTTTTTTTTTTTGTGTTTGCTTAATATTTCAGTGCTACAGTACCACAGCACTGTACTCTATGGTGCTAATGGTGCAGGAAGGCCTTGTCTACCTTCACCATAAGCCACTGTACCATGTGTCACTGTACCTTAAATCTGTACCACAAAAACAACCTAACTGGCCCTCACCTGAAAAAAAATCTCTTTTTTTTTTAACCTAACCTAACCTAACCTAACCTTACCTAACCTAACCTAACCTAACCTAACCTGACCTGACCTGACCTAACCTAACCTAACCTAACCTAACCTGACCTAACCTAACCTAACCTAACCTAACCTAACCTGACCTGACCTAACCTAACCTAACCTAACCTAACCTAACCTAACCTAACCTAACCTATCCTAACCTAACCGAGACATTAAAAATTAGTCACAAGGCAAAAAGACGATTCAAAGTGACTGACATACCAAGCAATTAATTAGTGAAATCAGTCTTTGTTGACTACTCCAAAGCCTTTCAGTTTGTCGACCTCAGTATACTGTTAGGAAAAAGTGCATTATTAAGACATTATTAGTGGTTGTATCACGGTATTTTATAATAGACTTATAACTAGTTTCCCCTGAAAATCTTTCGTTTTCTATCATTCTTTCATTCTACACGCCTGAGCCCTGACAGAGACCCAGAGAAATGTAAACAGGCACGAGTCAGACTTGATATAGGGCTGAATTTGTTGCTTTTCAGAGAGGGGCAGTCGGTCTGTACATGCGTGAGGTGGCGAGAGGCGTGTCCAGGGGGCGGCTAGTAGCGTGTGCCACCGTGGAAATATGTACAGACATAAAGAAGACGCCCTCAAGAAAGGTAAGGCCGGTTCCAGCTTTTATTTTTATTTATTTATTTCCATCCCGGCCTGGGACCCCCCCTTTCCCGAGTCCTGAGGTGTTGGGGGACGGCCCGAGGGTGCTGTGTGCCCGTGAGTGTACCAGGTGCTCAAGCTTATACAAAACAAGGAAAGTTTGAAGCATTTTTAGAGGGGCAGTCGGTCTGTACATGCGTGTACATTAATTTTGAGGTGTTCCTTGTCATCCCCTGTCACTCCTGCCTGCCTCTGTCACCTCTACCAATCCCTGTCAAGCTCTGCCAAGCCCTTTGTCACCTCTCAAGTAATGAGGTGGCTTGAGATGTGAGATTTTAAACAGAAGCCTTTGCTGTCACCCCTGCCAAGCCCTACCAAACCCTGTCAGCCCCCACCAAGGCCCTCTCAAGACCCACCAAGGCCTGTCAACCCCCTACCGAGACCTATCAGCTCTATAATCTGAAAAAAGTGCAGTGTCTTAGGAGGGATTGATTAAGTAAACAGTGACTTATGGCCAAAATGGAACTATATGGAGATTAAGTAGAGATTAAAATAGAAGCTGAAATTGAGCAGGATAGTTACAATCACAGACTTCCAACTTGCTACTCCTTGGTGTGAAAGAATCTGCAGGAAATTAAGTACATGGCAACTCCTGTTAGTCCCTCATGTGTTCTTGAAAGCAGACTGACAGATTCAGTGTGTGACATGCTGACGTGGGGGAAGGCTGTCTGGTGGCTGCTCTATGCTGTAGCTAACAAAATGGTTGTGTTTCAAGTGTTGTCATGCCTGGAAAGACTACAGGTCATCATTACTAGTATAAATGTGTACTACAATGGTGAAATTTAGTGAAAAAATGTGCTGTTTATGTATTGGCAGGGAAAGATTTGTGCTCATCAAGACAATGATAAAAAAAATTTTTATATTATTATTATTATTACTATTTTTTTTCTTTTACTTGTTTTGCTGTAAGATGAGACTACAATAACTGCCCCTTGATGCCCTATAAGGTACCGCCAAGCACCAAGGGGCGGCCACCACGGTGCACAGTGAAGCACGTCCCAGCATCCCTGTCACCATCTTTTCCCTGCCAATAATTATGCATTACATTTCCCAACTAATTTCATTCTAGTGCAACATTTCTACTACTAATGGTGACCTGTACACTTCCCAGCATGACCAGTACAGCACTTCAAACAAACACAGCCTTTTCTTAGCCACAGCAAGGTGCAGCCACGACAGACAGCCTTCCCTAAGTCAGCATGTCACACTGCATCCATAACACTGAGCTTCCAGGAACACATCTGGGGGACTGATACAAGTTGCTGTGTAGGTCATTTGTCCCAGCAGACTCTTTCACACCAAGCAGGCATGAGGTGGTAGTCTGTGCAGTGCGTCAGTGCTTGGAATTTTGAACCGGTCTTGCTGCATCTATGGCCCAGAGACCAAACACAGACCAAACAGAGGGCTAGCTGAACCTAACACAAACCAAACAGACGCCCACCAGAACCATACACAGGCCCACAGAACTAACTGACTGGCTGGCCGGCTGACTCGCTGGCTGAGTGACTGACTGACTGACTGACTGACTGGCTGGCTGGCTGGCTTGCTGGCTGGCTTACTAACTGACTGACTGACTGACTGGCTGGCTGAGTGACTGATTGACTGGCTGGTTAGCTAGTTGGGTGGCTAGCTGGTTGGTTGAATGGCTGACTGACTGACTGACTGACTGACTGACTGACTGACTAGCTGAGTGACTGATTGATTGGCTGGTTGGTTGAATGCCTAGCTGGCTGGTTGAATGGCTGACTGACTGACTGACTGACTGACTGACTGACTGACTGACTGACTGACTGACTGACTGACTAGCTGAGTGACTGATTGATTGGCTGGTTTGTCGAATGGCTAGCTGGCTGGTTGAATGGCTAACTGACTGACTGACTGACTGACTGACTGACTGACTGACTGACTGACTGACTGACTGACTGACTGACTGACTGACTAACTGAGTGACTGATTGATTGACTGGTTGGTTGAATGGCTAGCTGGCTGGTTGAATGGCTGACTGACTGACTGACTGACTGACTTACTGACTGACTGACTGACTAACTGACTAGCTGAGTGACTGATTGATTGGCTGGTTGGTTGAATGGCTGACTGACTGACTGACTGACTGACTGACTGACTGACTGACTGACTGACTGACTGACTGACTAGCTGAGTGACTGATTGATTGGCTAGTTGGTTGAATGGCTAGCTGGCTGGTTGAATGGCTGACTGACTGGCTGACTGACTGACTAACTGACTGACTGACTGACTGACTGACTGACTGACTGACTGACTAGCTGAGTGACTGATTGATTGGCTGGTTGGTTGAATGCCTAGCTGGCTGGTTGAATGGCTGACTGACTGACTGACTGACTGACTGACTGACTGACTGACTGACTGACTGACTGACTGACTGACTGACTGACTAGCTGAGTGACTGATTGATTGGCTGGTTGGTTGAATGGCTAGCTGGCTGGTTGAATGGCTAACTGACTGACTGACTGACTGACTGACTGACTGACTGACTGACTAACTGAGTGACTGATTGATTGGCTGGTTGGTTGAATGGCTAGCTGGCTGGTTGAATGGCTGACTGACTGACTGACTGACTGACTGATTGACTGACTGACTGACTGACTGACTAACTGACTACCTGAGTGACTGATTGATTGGCTGGTTGGTTGAATGGCTAGCTGGCTGGTTGAATGGCTGACTGACTGACTGACTGACTGACTGACTGACTGACTGACTGACTGACTGAGTGACTGATTGATTGGCTAGTTGGTTGAATGGCTAGCTGGCTGGTTGAATGGCTGACTGACTGGCTGACTGACTGACTGACTGACTGACTGAATGACTGACTGACTGACTGACTAGCTGAGTGACTGATTGATTGGCTGGTTGGTTGAATGCCTAGCTGGCTGGTTGAATGGCTGACTGACTGACTGACTGACTGACTGACTGACTGACTGACTGACTGACTGACTGACTAGCTGAGTGACTGATTTATTGGCTGGTTGGTTGAATGGCTAGCTGGCTGGTTGAATGGCTAACTGACTGACTGACTGACTGACTGACTGACTGACTGACTGACTGACTGACTGACTGACTAACTGAGTGACTGATTGATTGGCTGGTTGGTTGAATGGCTAGCTGGCTGGTTGAATGGCTGACTGACTGACTGACTGACTGACTGACTGACTGACTGACTGACTGACTGACTGACTAACTGACTAGCTGAGTGACTGATTGATTGGCTGGTTGGTTGAATGGCTAGCTGGCTGGTTGAATGGCTGACTGACTGACTGACTGACTGACTGACTGACTGACTGACTGACTGACTGACTGACTAGCTGAGTGACTGATTGATTGGCTAGTTGGTTGAATGGCTAGCTGGCTGGTTGAATGGCTGACTGACTGGCTGACTGACTGACTGACTGACTGACTGACTGACTGACTGACTGACTGACTAGCTGAGTGACTGATTGATTGGCTGGTTGGTTGAATGGCTAGCTGGCTGGTTGAATGGCTGACTGAATGACTGACTGACTGACTGACTGACTGACTGAGGCAGAGAGACAGGTAGGTGTTGGCAGGGTTGGTTTGGTTTGGAGTGTTGAGGTTTTATGATATTGTAGAGACAGAGAGGTTCAAAGCTTAATTAGACTTGTATCTTTGAGCCATGAGTCAGTAGAGAGGGAGAAAGAGGCAGACAGGCAGAGAGACAGGAAAAACAGGGAGGAAGAAAAGCTATTTGCACTGTACCTATAGGTCAGTATGGTGTAGAGTTGTATACTTGAATCAAGAGTAAATATAGACGCAGATACGAAGGCGGGCAAGCTGAGAGAGAGGGAAAGAAAGGGTCTGAATGAAAGGGAGGAGTCAGGCCTGCAGAAGGGGAGCTTTTGGTATTGTTTACTGATTAGTGTGAAAAAGTGTTGTGTTGTGTTGTGAGGTGCAGAGAAAGAGAGAGAGGCTTGTGTGGTGATATTTCATGTTGATGTACAGCAATATGAAATAGTTCTCAGGAGAGAGAGAAAGAGATAGAAATTAGTGACACACACACACACACACACACACACACACACACACACACACACACAGTAATACTCTATAGAAACCTATTTCTTTCCTAATTTGTCTATCTCCATCTTGTTTTTCATTGTAAGTCATTAATGTTTATCTTGTATTGTCTTGGCATTATTAAAACATGAGGTATATTATTATTAGTGGTTGTAGTTTTGTATCACAACATTAACTTATATTAGTTTTGCCTGAAAATCTCTCGTTTTCTAACATTCTCCCATCCTGCAGGCCTGAGTCCAGACCGAGACCCAGAGAAATGTAAACAAACGCACCAGTCAGACTTGATATAGGAGTGAATTTGTTGCTTTTTAAAGCGGCAGTCGGTCTGTACATGTGTGAGGTGGCGAGGGGTGTCGCCAGGGGGCGGCTAGTAGCGTCTGCCACCAGGAAAATATGTAAAAACATAAAAAAGACGCTTCTCAAGAAAGGTAAGGCCGGTTGCAGCTTTTATTTTTTCTTTATTTCTTTCCATCAGGTTAGGTTTATATTAATTCAGTTAGTTAGGTTTGGTTAAGTCTTTCTCTCTCTCTCTCTCTCTCTCTCTCTCTCTCTCTCTCTCTCTCTCTCTCTCTCTCTCTCTCTCTCTCTCTCTCTCTCTCTCTCTCTCTCTCTGTGGTGCTAATGGTGCAGGAAGGCCTTGTCTACCTGCACCATAAGCCACTATACCATGCGTCACTGTACATTTAAACTGTACCCCAAAAACTTAACCTAACTGGCCCTCACTTAAAAAAAAATATATCGTTTTTTTTCGTGTTCTTAATATTTCAGTGCTACAATACCACATCACTGTACCCTATTATGCTAATGGTGCAGGAAGGCCTTGTCTACCTTCACCATAAGCGACTGTACCATGCGTCACTGTACCTTAAAACTGTACCACAAAAACAACCTAACTGGCCCTCACCTGAAAAAAAATATCTTTTTTTTTTTGTGTTTGCTTAATATTTCAGTGCTACAGTACCACAGCACTGTACTCTATGGTGCTAATGGTGCAGGAAGGCCTTGTCTACCTTCACCATAAGCCACTGTACCATGTGTCACTGTACCTTAAATCTGTACCACAAAAACAACCTAACTGGCCCTCACCTGAAAAAAAATCTCTTTTTTTTTTAACCTAACCTAACCTAACCTAACCTTACCTAACCTAACCTAACCTAACCTAACCTGACCTGACCTGACCTAACCTAACCTAACCTAACCTAACCTGACCTAACCTAACCTAACCTAACCTAACCTAACCTGACCTGACCTAACCTAACCTAACCTAACCTAACCTAACCTAACCTAACCTAACCTATCCTAACCTAACCGAGACATTAAAAATTAGTCACAAGGCAAAAAGACGATTCAAAGTGACTGACATACCAAGCAATTAATTAGTGAAATCAGTCTTTGTTGACTACTCCAAAGCCTTTCAGTTTGTCGACCTCAGTATACTGTTAGGAAAAAGTGCATTATTAAGACATTATTAGTGGTTGTATCACGGTATTTTATAATAGACTTATAACTAGTTTCCCCTGAAAATCTTTCGTTTTCTATCATTCTTTCATTCTACACGCCTGAGCCCTGACAGAGACCCAGAGAAATGTAAACAGGCACGAGTCAGACTTGATATAGGGCTGAATTTGTTGCTTTTCAGAGAGGGGCAGTCGGTCTGTACATGCGTGAGGTGGCGAGAGGCGTGTCCAGGGGGCGGCTAGTAGCGTGTGCCACCGTGGAAATATGTACAGACATAAAGAAGACGCCCTCAAGAAAGGTAAGGCCGGTTCCAGCTTTTATTTTTATTTATTTATTTCCATCCCGGCCTGGGACCCCCCCTTTCCCGAGTCCTGAGGTGTTGGGGGACGGCCCGGGGGTGCTGTGTGCCCGTGAGTGTACCAGGTGCTCAAGCTTATACAAAACAAGGAAAGTTTGAAGCATTTTTAGAGGGGCAGTCGGTCTGTACATGCGTGTACATTAATTTTGAGGTGTTCCTTGTCATCCCCTGTCACTCCTGCCTGCCTCTGTCACCTCTACCAATCCCTGTCAAGCTCTGCCAAGCCCTTTGTCACCTCTCAAGTAATGAGGTGGCTTGAGATGTGAGATTTTAAACAGAAGCCTTTGCTGTCACCCCTGCCAAGCCCTACCAAACCCTGTCAGCCCCCACCAAGGCCCTCTCAAGACCCACCAAGGCCTGTCAACCCCCTACCGAGACCTATCAGCTCTATAATCTGAAAAAAGTGCAGTGTCTTAGGAGGGATTGATTAAGTAAACAGTGACTTATGGCCAAAATGGAACTATATGGAGATTAAGTAGAGATTAGAATAGAAGCTGAAATTGAGCAGGATAGTTACAATCACAGACTTCCAACTTGCTACTCCTTGGTGTGAAAGAATCTGCAGGAAATTAAGTACATGGCAACTCCTGTTAGTCCCTCATGTGTTCTTGAAAGCAGACTGACAGATTCAGTGTGTGACATGCTGACGTGGGGGGAAGGCTGTCTGGTGGCTGCTCTATGCTGTAGCTAACAAAATGGTTGTGTTTCAAGTGTTGTCATGCCTGGAAAGTCTACAGGTCATCATTACTAGTATAAATGTGTACTACAATGGTGAAATTTAGTGAAAAAATGTGCTGTTTATGTATTGGCAGGGAAAGATTTGTGCTCATCAAGACAATGATAAAAAAAATTTTTATATTATTATTATTATTACTATTTTTTTTTCTTTTACTTGTTTTGCTGTAAGATGAGACTACAATAACTGCCCCTTGATGCCCTATAAGGTACCGCCAAGCACCAAGGGGCGGCCACCACGGTGCACAGTGAAGCACGTCCCAGCATCCCTGTCACCATCTTTTCCCTGCCAATAATTATGCATTACATTTCCCAACTAATTTCATTCTAGTGCAACATTTCTACTACTAATGGTGACCTGTACACTTCCCAGCATGACCAGTACAGCACTTCAAACAAACACAGCCTTTTCTTAGCCACAGCAAGGTGCAGCCACGACAGACAGCCTTCCCTAAGTCAGCATGTCACACTGCATCCATAACACTGAGCTTCCAGGAACACATCTGGGGGACTGATACAAGTTGCTGTGTAGGTCATTTGTCCCAGCAGACTCTTTCACACCAAGCAGGCATGAGGTGGTAGTCTGTGCAGTGCGTCAGTGCTTGGAATTTTGAACCGGTCTTGCTGCATCTATGGCCCAGAGACCAAACACAGACCAAACAGAGGGCTAGCTGAACCTAACACAAACCAAACAGACGCCCACCAGAACCATACACAGGCCCACAGAACTAACTGACTGGCTGGCCGGCTGACTCGCTGGCTGAGTGACTGACTGACTGACTGACTGACTGGCTGGCTGGCTGGCTTGCTGGCTGGCTTACTAACTGACTGACTGACTGACTGGCTGGCTGAGTGACTGATTGACTGGCTGGTTAGCTAGTTGGGTGGCTAGCTGGTTGGTTGAATGGCTGACTGACTGACTGACTGACTGACTGACTGACTGACTAGCTGAGTGACTGATTGATTGGCTGGTTGGTTGAATGCCTAGCTGGCTGGTTGAATGGCTGACTGACTGACTGACTGACTGACTGACTGACTGACTGACTGACTGACTGACTGACTGACTGACTAGCTGAGTGACTGATTGATTGGCTGGTTTGTCGAATGGCTAGCTGGCTGGTTGAATGGCTAACTGACTGACTGACTGACTGACTGACTGACTGACTGACTGACTGACTGACTGACTAACTGAGTGACTGATTGATTGGCTGGTTGGTTGAATGGCTAGCTGGCTGGTTGAATGGCTGACTGACTGACTGACTGACTGACTTACTGACTGACTGACTGACTAACTGACTAGCTGAGTGACTGATTGATTGGCTGGTTGGTTGAATGGCTGACTGACTGACTGACTGACTGACTGACTGACTGACTGACTGACTGACTGACTAGCTGAGTGACTGATTGATTGGCTAGTTGGTTGAATGGCTAGCTGGCTGGTTGAATGGCTGACTGACTGGCTGACTGACTGACTAACTGACTGACTGACTGACTGACTGACTGACTGACTGACTGACTAGCTGAGTGACTGATTGATTGGCTGGTTGGTTGAATGCCTAGCTGGCTGGTTGAATGGCTGACTGACTGACTGACTGACTGACTGACTGACTGACTGACTGACTGACTGACTGACTGACTGACTGACTGACTAGCTGAGTGACTGATTGATTGGCTGGTTGGTTGAATGGCTAGCTGGCTGGTTGAATGGCTAACTGACTGACTGACTGACTGACTGACTGACTGACTGACTGACTGACTGACTGACTAACTGAGTGACTGATTGATTGGCTGGTTGGTTGAATGGCTAGCTGGCTGGTTGAATGGCTGACTGACTGACTGACTGACTGACTGACTGACTGACTGACTGACTGACTGACTAACTGACTAGCTGAGTGACTGATTGATTGGCTGGTTGGTTGAATGGCTTGCTGGCTGGTTGAATGGCTGACTGACTGACTGACTGACTGACTGACTGACTGACTGACTGAGTGACTGATTGATTGGCTAGTTGGTTGAATGGCTAGCTGGCTGGTTGAATGGCTGACTGACTGGCTGACTGACTGACTGACTGACTGACTGACTGACTGACTGACTGACTGACTAGCTGAGTGACTGATTGATTGGCTGGTTGGTTGAATGCCTAGCTGGCTGGTTGAATGGCTGACTGACTGACTGACTGACTGACTGACTGACTGACTGACTGACTGACTAGCTGAGTGACTGATTTATTGGCTGGTTGGTTGAATGGCTAGCTGGCTGGTTGAATGGCTAACTGACTGACTGACTGACTGACTGACTGACTGACTGACTGACTGACTGACTGACTGACTGACTAACTGAGTGACTGATTGATTGGCTGGTTGGTTGAATGGCTAGCTGGCTGGTTGAATGGCTGACTGACTGACTGACTGACTGACTGACTGACTGACTGACTGACTGACTGACTGACTGACTAACTGACTAGCTGAGTGACTGATTGATTGGCTGGTTGGTTGAATGGCTAGCTGGCTGGTTGAATGGCTGACTGACTGACTGACTGACTGACTGACTGACTGACTGACTGACTGACTAGCTGAGTGACTGATTGATTGGCTAGTTGGTTGAATGGCTAGCTGGCTGGTTGAATGGCTGACTGACTGGCTGACTGACTGACTGACTGACTGACTGACTGACTGACTGACTGACTGACTAGCTGAGTGACTGATTGATTGGCTGGTTGGTTGAATGGCTAGCTGGCTGGTTGAATGGCTGACTGACTGACTGACTGACTGACTGACTGACTGACTGACTGACTGAGGCAGAGAGACAGGTAGGTGTTGGCAGGGTTGGTTTGGTTTGGAGTGTTGAGGTTTTATGATATTGTAGAGACAGAGAGGTTCAAAGCTTAATTAGACTTGTATCTTTGAGCCATGAGTCAGTAGAGAGGGAGAAAGAGGCAGACAGGCAGAGAGACAGGAAAAACAGGGAGGAAGAAAAGCTATTTGCACTGTACCTATAGGTCAGTATGGTGTAGAGTTGTATACTTGAATCAAGAGTAAATATAGACGCAGATACGAAGGCGGGCAAGCTGAGAGAGAGGGAAAGAAAGGGTCTGAATGAAAGGGAGGAGTCAGGCCTGCAGAAGGGGAGCTTTTGGTATTGTTTACTGATTAGTGTGATAAAGTGTTGTGTTGTGTTGTGAGGTGCAGAGAAAGAGAGAGAGGCTTGTGTGGTGATATTTCATGTTGATGTACAGCAATATGAAATAGTTCTCAGGAGAGAGAGAAAGAGATAGAAATTAGTGACACACACACACACACACACACACACACACACAGTAATACTCTATAGAAACCTATTTCTTTCCTAATTTGTCTATCTCCATCTTGTTTTTCATTGTAAGTCATTAATGTTTATCTTGTATTGTCTTGGCATTATTAAAACATGAGGTATATTATTATTAGTGGTTGTAGTTTTGTATCACAACATTAACTTATATTAGTTTTGCCTGAAAATCTCTCGTTTTCTAACATTCTCCCATCCTGCAGGCCTGAGTCCAGACCGAGACCCAGAGAAATGTAAACAAACGCACCAGTCAGACTTGATATAGGAGTGAATTTGTTGCTTTTTAAAGCGGCAGTCGGTCTCTACATGTGTGAGGTGGCGAGGGGTGTCGCCAGGGGGCGGCTAGTAGCGTCTGCCACCAGGGAAATATGTAAAAACATAAAAAAGACGCTTCTCAAGAAAGGTAAGGCCGGTTGCAGCTTTTATTTTTTCTTTATTTCTTTCCATCAGGTTAGGTTTATATTAATTCAGTTAGTTAGGTTTGGTTAAGTCTCTCTCTCTCTCTCTCTCTCTCTCTCTCTCTCTCTCTCTCTCTCTCTCTCTCTCTCTCTCTCTCTCTCTCTCTCTCTCTCTCTCTCTCTCTCTCTGTGGTGCTAATGGTGCAGGAAGGCCTTGTCTACCTGCACCATAAGCCACTATACCATGCGTCACTGTACATTTAAACTGTACCCCAAAAACTTAACCTAACTGGCCCTCACTTAAAAAAAAATATATCGTTTTTTTTTCGTGTTCTTAATATTTCAGTGCTACAATACCACATCACTGTACCCTATGATGCTAATGGTGCAGGAAGGCCTTGTCTACCTTCACCATAAGCGACTGTACCATGCGTCACTGTACCTTAAAACTGTACCACAAAAACAACCTAACTGGCCCTCACCTGAAAAAAAATATCTTTTTTTTTTTGTGTTTGCTTAATATTTCAGTGCTACAGTACCACAGCACTGTACTCTATGGTGCTAATGGTGCAGGAAGGCCTTGTCTACCTTCACCATAAGCCACTGTACCATGTGTCACTGTACCTTAAATCTGTACCACAAAAACAACCTAACTGGCCCTCACCTGAAAAAAAATCTCTTTTTTTTTAACCTAACCTAACCTAAACCTAACCTTACCTAACCTAACCTAACCTAACCTAACCTGACCTGACCTGACCTGACCTAACCTAACCTAACCTAACCTAACCTAACCTAACCGAGACATTAAAAATTAGTCTCAAGGCAAAAAGACGATTCAAAGTGACTGACATACCAAGCAATTAATTAGTGAAATCAGTCTTTGTTGACTACTCCAAAGCCTTTCAGTTTGTCGACCTCAGTATACTGTTAGGAAAAAGTGCATTATTAAGACATTATTAGTGGTTGTATCACGGTATTTTATAATAGACTTATAACTAGTTTCCCCTGAAAATCTTTCGTTTTCTATCATTCTTTCATTCTACACGCCTGAGCCCTGACAGAGACCCAGAGAAATGTAAACAGGCACGAGTCAGACTTGATATAGGGCTGAATTTGTTGCTTTTCAGAGAGGGGCAGTCGGTCTGTACATGCGTGAGGTGGCGAGAGGCGTGTCCAGGGGGCGGCTAGTAGCGTGTGCCACCGTGGAAATATGTACAGACATAAAGAAGACGCCCTCAAGAAAGGTAAGGCCGGTTCCAGCTTTTATTTTTATTTATTTATTTCCATCCCGGCCTGGGACCCCCCCTTTCCCGAGTCCTGAGGTGTTGGGGGACGGCCCGGGGGTGCTGTGTGCCCGTGAGTGTACCAGGTGCTCAAGCTTATACAAAACAAGGAAAGTTTGAAGCATTTTTAGAGGGGCAGTCGGTCTGTACATGCGTGTACATTAATTTTGAGGTGTTCCTTGTCATCCCCTGTCACTCCTGCCTGCCTCTGTCACCTCTACCAATCCCTGTCAAGCTCTGCCAAGCCCTTTGTCACCTCTCAAGTAATGAGGTGGCTTGAGATGTGAGATTTTAAACAGAAGCCTTTGCTGTCACCCCTGCCAAGCCCTACCAAACCCTGTCAGCCCCCACCAAGGCCCTCTCAAGCCTCACCAAGGCCTGTCAACCCCCTACCGAGACCTATCAGCTCTATAATCTGAAAAAAGTGCAGTGTCTTAGGAGGGATTGATTAAGTAAACAGTGACTTATGGCCAAAATGGAACTATATGGAGATTAAGTAGAGATTAGAATAGAAGCTGAAATTGAGCAGGATAGTTACAATCACAGACTTCCAACTTGCTACTCCTTGGTGTGAAAGAATCTGCAGGAAATTAAGTACATGGCAACTCCTGTTAGTCCCTCATGTGTTCTTGAAAGCAGACTGACAGATTCAGTGTGTGACATGCTGACGTGGGGGGAAGGCTGTCTGGTGGCTGCTCTATGCTGTAGCTAACAAAATGGTTGTGTTTCAAGTGTTGTCATGCCTGGAAAGTCTACAGGTCATCATTACTAGTATAAATGTGTACTACAATGGTGAAATTTAGTGAAAAAATGTGCTGTTTATGTATTGGCAGGGAAAGATTTGTGCTCATCAAGACAATGATAAAAAAATTTTTATATTATTATTATTATTACTATTTTTTTTTCTTTTACTTGTTTTGCTGTAAGATGAGACTACAATAACTGCCCCTTGATGCCCTATAAGGTACCGCCAAGCACCAAGGGGCGGCCACCACGGTGCACAGTGAAGCACGTCCCAGCATCCCTGTCACCATCTTTTCCCTGCCAATAATTATGCATTACATTTCCCAACTAATTTCATTCTAGTGCAACATTTCTACTACTAATGGTGACCTGTACACTTCCCAGCATGACCAGTACAGCACTTCAAACAAACACAGCCTTTTCTTAGCCACAGCAAGGTGCAGCCACGACAGACAGCCTTCCCTAAGTCAGCATGTCACACTGCATCCATAACACTGAGCTTCCAGGAACACATCTGGGGGACTGATACAAGTTGCTGTGTAGGTCATTTGTCCCAGCAGACTCTTTCACACCAAGCAGGCATGAGGTGGTAGTCTGTGCAGTGCGTCAGTGCTTGGAATTTTGAACCGGTCTTGCTGCATCTATGGCCCAGAGACCAAACACAGACCAAACAGAGGGCTAGCTGAACCTAACACAAACCAAACAGACGCCCACCAGAACCATACACAGGCCCACAGAACTAACTGACTGGCTGGCCGGCTGACTCGCTGGCTGAGTGACTGACTGACTGACTGACTGACTGGCTGGCTGGCTGGCTTGCTGGCTGGCTTACTAACTGACTGACTGACTGACTGGCTGGCTGAGTGACTGATTGACTGGCTGGTTAGCTAGTTGGGTGGCTAGCTGGTTGGTTGAATGGCTGACTGACTGACTGACTGACTGACTGACTGACTGACTAGCTGAGTGACTGATTGATTGGCTGGTTGGTTGAATGCCTAGCTGGCTGGTTGAATGGCTGACTGACTGACTGACTGACTGACTGACTGACTGACTGACTGACTGACTGACTGACTGACTAACTGACTGACTGACTAGCTGAGTGACTGATTGATTGGCTGGTTTGTCGAATGGCTAGCTGGCTGGTTGAATGGCTAACTGACTGACTGACTGACTGACTGACTGACTGACTGACTGACTGACTAACTGAGTGACTGATTGATTGGCTGGTTGGTTGAATGGCTAGCTGGCTGGTTGAATGGCTGACTGACTGACTGACTGACTGACTTACTGACTGACTGACTGACTAACTGACTAGCTGAGTGACTGATTGATTGGCTGGTTGGTTGAATGGCTGACTGACTGACTGACTGACTGACTGACTGACTGACTGACTGACTGACTGACTGACTGACTAGCTGAGTGACTGATTGATTGGCTAGTTGGTTGAATGGCTAGCTGGCTGGTTGAATGGCTGACTGACTGGCTGACTGACTGACTAACTGACTGACTGACTGACTGACTGACTGACTGACTGACTAGCTGAGTGACTGATTGATTGGCTGGTTGGTTGCATGCCTAGCTGGCTGGTTGAATGGCTGACTGACTGACTGACTGACTGACTGACTGACTGACTGACTGACTGACTGACTGACTGACTGACTGACTAGCTGAGTGACTGATTGATTGGCTGGTTGGTTGAATGGCTAGCTGGCTGGTTGAATGGCTAACTGACTGACTGACTGACTGACTGACTGACTGACTGACTGACTAACTGAGTGACTGATTGATTGGCTGGTTGGTTGAATGGCTAGCTGGCTGGTTGAATGGCTGACTGACTGACTGACTGACTGACTGACTGACTGACTGACTGACTGACTGACTGACTGACTAGCTGAGTGACTGATTGATTGGCTGGTTGGTTGAATGGCTAGCTGGCTGGTTGAATGGCTGACTGACTGACTGACTGACTGACTGACTGACTGACTGACTGACTGACTGACTGGCTGACTGACTGACTGACTGAGTGACTGATTGATTGGCTAGTTGGTTGAATGGCTAGCTGGCTGGTTGAATGGCTGACTGACTGGCTGACTGACTGACTGACTGACTGACTGACTGACTGACTGACTGACTGACTGACTGACTAGCTGAGTGACTGATTGATTGGCTGGTTGGTTGAATGCCTAGCTGGCTGGTTGAATGGCTGACTGACTGACTGACTGACTGACTGACTGACTGACTGACTGACTGACTGACTAGCTGAGTGACTGATTTATTGGCTGGTTGGTTGAATGGCTAGCTGGCTGGTTGAATGGCTAACTGACTGACTGACTGACTGACTGACTGACTGACTGACTGACTGACTGACTGACTGACTGACTAACTGAGTGACTGATTGATTGGCTGGTTGGTTGAATGGCTAGCTGGCTGGTTGAATGGCTGACTGACTGACTGACTGACTGACTGACTGACTGACTGACTGACTGACTGACTGACTGACTAACTGACTAGCTGAGTGACTGATTGATTGGCTGGTTGGTTGAATGGCTAGCTGGCTGGTTGAATGGCTGACTGACTGACTGACTTACTGACTGACTGACTGACTGACTGACTGACTGACTAGCTGAGTGACTGATTGATTGGCTAGTTGGTTGAATGGCTAGCTGGCTGGTTGAATGGCTGACTGACTGGCTGACTGACTGACTGACTGACTGACTGACTGACTGACTGACTGACTGACTGACTGACTAGCTGAGTGACTGATTGATTGGCTGGTTGGTTGAATGGCTAGCTGGCTGGTTGAATGGCTGACTGACTGACTGACTGACTGAAAGACTGACTGACTGACTGACTGACTGAGGCAGAGAGACAGGTAGGTGTTGGCAGGGTTGGTTTGGTTTGGAGTGTTGAGGTTTTATGATATTGTAGAGACAGAGAGGTTCAAAGCTTAATTAGACTTGTATCTTTGAGCCATGAGTCAGTAGAGAGAGAGAAAGAGGCAGACAGGCAGAGAGACAGGAAAAACAGGGAGGAAGAAAAGCTATTTGCACTGTACCTATAGGTCAGTATGGTGTAGAGTTGTATACTTGAATCAAGAGTAAATATAGACGCAGATACGAAAGCGGGCAAGCTGAGAGAGAGGGAAAGAAAGGGTCTGAATGAAAGGGAGGAGTCAGGCCTGCAGAAAGGGAGCTTTTGGTATTGTTTACTGATTAGTGTGATAAAGTGTTGTGTTGTGTTGTGAGGTGCAGAGAAAGAGAGAGAGGCTTGTGTGGTGATATTTCATGTTGATGTACAGCAATATGAAATAGTTCTCAGGAGAGAGAGAAAGAGATAGAAATTAGTGACACACACACACACACACACACACACACACACACACAGTAATACTCTATAGAAACCTATTTCTTTCCTAATTTGTCTATCTCCATCTTGTTTTTCATTGTAAGTCATTAATGTTT
The DNA here is from genome assembly GCF_035594125.1 of Scylla paramamosain. Lineage (NCBI taxonomy): Eukaryota > Metazoa > Arthropoda > Malacostraca > Decapoda > Portunidae > Scylla > Scylla paramamosain. Next base: position 69,022 of record NW_026973805.1, on the reverse strand, counting down.
ATCTTGTATTGTCTTGGCATTATTAAAACATGAGGTATATTATTATTAGTGGTTGTAGTTTTGTATCACAACATTAACTTATATTAGTTTTGCCTGAAAATCTCTCGTTTTCTAACATTCTCCCATCCTGCAGGCCTGAGTCCAGACCGAGACCCAGAGAAATGTAAACAAACGCACCAGTCAGACTTGATATAGGAGTGAATTTGTTGCTTTTTAAAGCGGCAGTCGGTCTGTACATGTGTGAGGTGGCGAGGGGTGTCGCCAGGGGGCGGCTAGTAGCGTCTGCCACCAGGGAAATATGTAAAAACATAAAAAAGACGCTTCTCAAGAAAGGTAAGGCCGGTTGCAGCTTTTATTTTTTCTTTATTTCTTTCCATCAGGTTAGGTTTATATTAATTCAGTTAGTTAGGTTTGGTTAAGTCTCTCTCTCTCTCTCTCTCTCTCTCTCTCTCTCTCTCTCTCTCTCTCTCTCTCTCTCTCTCTCTGTGTGGTGCTAATGGTGCAGGAAGGCCTTGTCTACCTGCACCATAAGCCACTATACCATGCGTCACTGTACATTTAAACTGTACCCCAAAAACTTAACCTAACTGGCCCTCACTTAAAAAAAAATATATCGTTTTTTTTTCGTGTTCTTAATATTTCAGTGCTACAATACCACATCACTGTACCCTATGATGCTAATGGTGCAGGAAGGCCTTGTCTACCTTCACCATAAGCGACTGTACCATGCGTCACTGTACCTTAAAACTGTACCACAAAAACAACCTAACTGGCCCTCACCTGAAAAAAAATATCTTTTTTTTTTTGTGTTTGCTTAATATTTCAGTGCTACAGTACCACAGCACTGTACTCTATGGTGCTAATGGTGCAGGAAGGCCTTGTCTACCTTCACCATAAGCCACTGTACCATGTGTCACTGTACCTTAAATCTGTACCACAAAAACAACCTAACTGGCCCTCACCTGAAAAAAAATCTCTTTTTTTTTTAACCTAACCTAACCTAACCTAACCTTACCTAACCTAACCTAACCTAACCTAACCTGACCTGACCTGACCTAACCTAACCTAACCTAACCTAACCTGACCTAACCTAACCTAACCTAACCTAACCTAACCTGACCTGACCTAACCTAACCTAACCTAACCTAACCTAACCTAACCTAACCTAACCTATCCTAACCTAACCGAGACATTAAAAATTAGTCACAAGGCAAAAAGACGATTCAAAGTGACTGACATACCAAGCAATTAATTAGTGAAATCAGTCTTTGTTGACTACTCCAAAGCCTTTCAGTTTGTCGACCTCAGTATACTGTTAGGAAAAAGTGCATTATTAAGACATTATTAGTGGTTGTATCACGGTATTTTATAATAGACTTATAACTAGTTTCCCCTGAAAATCTTTCGTTTTCTATCATTCTTTCATTCTACACGCCTGAGCCCTGACAGAGACCCAGAGAAATGTAAACAGGCACGAGTCAGACTTGATATAGGGCTGAATTTGTTGCTTTTCAGAGAGGGGCAGTCGGTCTGTACATGCGTGAGGTGGCGAGAGGCGTGTCCAGGGGGCGGCTAGTAGCGTGTGCCACCGTGGAAATATGTACAGACATAAAGAAGACGCCCTCAAGAAAGGTAAGGCCGGTTCCAGCTTTTATTTTTATTTATTTATTTCCATCCCGGCCTGGGACCCCCCCTTTCCCGAGTCCTGAGGTGTTGGGGGACGGCCCGAGGGTGCTGTGTGCCCGTGAGTGTACCAGGTGCTCAAGCTTATACAAAACAAGGAAAGTTTGAAGCATTTTTAGAGGGGCAGTCGGTCTGTACATGCGTGTACATTAATTTTGAGGTGTTCCTTGTCATCCCCTGTCACTCCTGCCTGCCTCTGTCACCTCTACCAATCCCTGTCAAGCTCTGCCAAGCCCTTTGTCACCTCTCAAGTAATGAGGTGGCTTGAGATGTGAGATTTTAAACAGAAGCCTTTGCTGTCACCCCTGCCAAGCCCTACCAAACCCTGTCAGCCCCCACCAAGGCCCTCTCAAGACCCACCAAGGCCTGTCAACCCCCTACCGAGACCTATCAGCTCTATAATCTGAAAAAAGTGCAGTGTCTTAGGAGGGATTGATTAAGTAAACAGTGACTTATGGCCAAAATGGAACTATATGGAGATTAAGTAGAGATTAAAATAGAAGCTGAAATTGAGCAGGATAGTTACAATCACAGACTTCCAACTTGCTACTCCTTGGTGTGAAAGAATCTGCAGGAAATTAAGTACATGGCAACTCCTGTTAGTCCCTCATGTGTTCTTGAAAGCAGACTGACAGATTCAGTGTGTGACATGCTGACGTGGGGGAAGGCTGTCTGGTGGCTGCTCTATGCTGTAGCTAACAAAATGGTTGTGTTTCAAGTGTTGTCATGCCTGGAAAGACTACAGGTCATCATTACTAGTATAAATGTGTACTACAATGGTGAAATTTAGTGAAAAAATGTGCTGTTTATGTATTGGCAGGGAAAGATTTGTGCTCATCAAGACAATGATAAAAAAAATTTTTATATTATTATTATTATTACTATTTTTTTTCTTTTACTTGTTTTGCTGTAAGATGAGACTACAATAACTGCCCCTTGATGCCCTATAAGGTACCGCCAAGCACCAAGGGGCGGCCACCACGGTGCACAGTGAAGCACGTCCCAGCATCCCTGTCACCATCTTTTCCCTGCCAATAATTATGCATTACATTTCCCAACTAATTTCATTCTAGTGCAACATTTCTACTACTAATGGTGACCTGTACACTTCCCAGCATGACCAGTACAGCACTTCAAACAAACACAGCCTTTTCTTAGCCACAGCAAGGTGCAGCCACGACAGACAGCCTTCCCTAAGTCAGCATGTCACACTGCATCCATAACACTGAGCTTCCAGGAACACATCTGGGGGACTGATACAAGTTGCTGTGTAGGTCATTTGTCCCAGCAGACTCTTTCACACCAAGCAGGCATGAGGTGGTAGTCTGTGCAGTGCGTCAGTGCTTGGAATTTTGAACCGGTCTTGCTGCATCTATGGCCCAGAGACCAAACACAGACCAAACAGAGGGCTAGCTGAACCTAACACAAACCAAACAGACGCCCACCAGAACCATACACAGGCCCACAGAACTAACTGACTGGCTGGCCGGCTGACTCGCTGGCTGAGTGACTGACTGACTGACTGACTGACTGGCTGGCTGGCTGGCTTGCTGGCTGGCTTACTAACTGACTGACTGACTGACTGGCTGGCTGAGTGACTGATTGACTGGCTGGTTAGCTAGTTGGGTGGCTAGCTGGTTGGTTGAATGGCTGACTGACTGACTGACTGACTGACTGACTGACTGACTAGCTGAGTGACTGATTGATTGGCTGGTTGGTTGAATGCCTAGCTGGCTGGTTGAATGGCTGACTGACTGACTGACTGACTGACTGACTGACTGACTGACTGACTGACTGACTGACTGACTAGCTGAGTGACTGATTGATTGGCTGGTTTGTCGAATGGCTAGCTGGCTGGTTGAATGGCTAACTGACTGACTGACTGACTGACTGACTGACTGACTGACTGACTGACTGACTGACTGACTGACTGACTGACTGACTAACTGAGTGACTGATTGATTGACTGGTTGGTTGAATGGCTAGCTGGCTGGTTGAATGGCTGACTGACTGACTGACTGACTGACTTACTGACTGACTGACTGACTAACTGACTAGCTGAGTGACTGATTGATTGGCTGGTTGGTTGAATGGCTGACTGACTGACTGACTGACTGACTGACTGACTGACTGACTGACTGACTGACTGACTGACTAGCTGAGTGACTGATTGATTGGCTAGTTGGTTGAATGGCTAGCTGGCTGGTTGAATGGCTGACTGACTGGCTGACTGACTGACTAACTGACTGACTGACTGACTGACTGACTGACTGACTGACTGACTAGCTGAGTGACTGATTGATTGGCTGGTTGGTTGAATGCCTAGCTGGCTGGTTGAATGGCTGACTGACTGACTGACTGACTGACTGACTGACTGACTGACTGACTGACTGACTGACTGACTGACTGACTGACTAGCTGAGTGACTGATTGATTGGCTGGTTGGTTGAATGGCTAGCTGGCTGGTTGAATGGCTAACTGACTGACTGACTGACTGACTGACTGACTGACTGACTGACTAACTGAGTGACTGATTGATTGGCTGGTTGGTTGAATGGCTAGCTGGCTGGTTGAATGGCTGACTGACTGACTGACTGACTGACTGATTGACTGACTGACTGACTGACTGACTAACTGACTACCTGAGTGACTGATTGATTGGCTGGTTGGTTGAATGGCTAGCTGGCTGGTTGAATGGCTGACTGACTGACTGACTGACTGACTGACTGACTGACTGACTGACTGACTGAGTGACTGATTGATTGGCTAGTTGGTTGAATGGCTAGCTGGCTGGTTGAATGGCTGACTGACTGGCTGACTGACTGACTGACTGACTGACTGAATGACTGACTGACTGACTGACTAGCTGAGTGACTGATTGATTGGCTGGTTGGTTGAATGCCTAGCTGGCTGGTTGAATGGCTGACTGACTGACTGACTGACTGACTGACTGACTGACTGACTGACTGACTGACTGACTAGCTGAGTGACTGATTTATTGGCTGGTTGGTTGAATGGCTAGCTGGCTGGTTGAATGGCTAACTGACTGACTGACTGACTGACTGACTGACTGACTGACTGACTGACTGACTGACTGACTAACTGAGTGACTGATTGATTGGCTGGTTGGTTGAATGGCTAGCTGGCTGGTTGAATGGCTGACTGACTGACTGACTGACTGACTGACTGACTGACTGACTGACTGACTGACTGACTAACTGACTAGCTGAGTGACTGATTGATTGGCTGGTTGGTTGAATGGCTAGCTGGCTGGTTGAATGGCTGACTGACTGACTGACTGACTGACTGACTGACTGACTGACTGACTGACTGACTGACTAGCTGAGTGACTGATTGATTGGCTAGTTGGTTGAATGGCTAGCTGGCTGGTTGAATGGCTGACTGACTGGCTGACTGACTGACTGACTGACTGACTGACTGACTGACTGACTGACTGACTAGCTGAGTGACTGATTGATTGGCTGGTTGGTTGAATGGCTAGCTGGCTGGTTGAATGGCTGACTGAATGACTGACTGACTGACTGACTGACTGACTGAGGCAGAGAGACAGGTAGGTGTTGGCAGGGTTGGTTTGGTTTGGAGTGTTGAGGTTTTATGATATTGTAGAGACAGAGAGGTTCAAAGCTTAATTAGACTTGTATCTTTGAGCCATGAGTCAGTAGAGAGAGAGAAAGAGGCAGACAGGCAGAGAGACAGGAAAAACAGGGAGGAAGAAAAGCTATTTGCACTGTACCTATAGGTCAGTATGGTGTAGAGTTGTATACTTGAATCAAGAGTAAATATAGACGCAGATACGAAAGCGGGCAAGCTGAGAGAGAGGGAAAGAAAGGGTCTGAATGAAAGGGAGGAGTCAGGCCTGCAGAAAGGGAGCTTTTGGTATTGTTTACTGATTAGTGTGATAAAGTGTTGTGTTGTGTTGTGAGGTGCAGAGAAAGAGAGAGAGGCTTGTGTGGTGATATTTCATGTTGATGTACAGCAATATGAAATAGTTCTCAGGAGAGAGAGAAAGAGATAGAAATTAGTGACACACACACACACACACACACACACACACACACACACAGTAATACTCTATAGAAACCTATTTCTTTCCTAATTTGTCTATCTCCATCTTGTTTTTCATTGTAAGTCATTAATGTTTATCTTGTATTGTCTTGGCATTATTAAAACATGAGGTATATTATTATTAGTGGTTGTAGTTTTGTATCACAACATTAACTTATATTAGTTTTGCCTGAAAATCTCTCGTTTTCTAACATTCTCCCATCCTGCAGGCCTGAGTCCAGACCGAGACCCAGAGAAATGTAAACAAACGCACCAGTCAGACTTGATATAGGAGTGAATTTGTTGCTTTTTAAAGCGGCAGTCGGTCTGTACATGTGTGAGGTGGCGAGGGGTGTCGCCAGGGGGCGGCTAGTAGCGTCTGCCACCAGGGAAATATGTAAAAACATAAAAAAGACGCTTCTCAAGAAAGGTAAGGCCGGTTGCAGCTTTTATTTTTTCTTTATTTCTTTCCATCAGGTTAGGTTTATATTAATTCAGTTAGTTAGGTTTGGTTAAGTCTCTCTCTCTCTCTCTCTCTCTCTCTCTCTCTCTCTCTCTCTCTCTCTCTCTCTCTCTCTCTCTGTGTGGTGCTAATGGTGCAGGAAGGCCTTGTCTACCTGCACCATAAGCCACTATACCATGCGTCACTGTACATTTAAACTGTACCCCAAAAACTTAACCTAACTGGCCCTCACTTAAAAAAAAATATATCGTTTTTTTTTCGTGTTCTTAATATTTCAGTGCTACAATACCACATCACTGTACCCTATGATGCTAATGGTGCAGGAAGGCCTTGTCTACCTTCACCATAAGCGACTGTACCATGCGTCACTGTACCTTAAAACTGTACCACAAAAACAACCTAACTGGCCCTCACCTGAAAAAAAATATCTTTTTTTTTTTGTGTTTGCTTAATATTTCAGTGCTACAGTACCACAGCACTGTACTCTATGGTGCTAATGGTGCAGGAAGGCCTTGTCTACCTTCACCATAAGCCACTGTACCATGTGTCACTGTACCTTAAATCTGTACCACAAAAACAACCTAACTGGCCCTCACCTGAAAAAAAATCTCTTTTTTTTTTAACCTAACCTAACCTAACCTAACCTTACCTAACCTAACCTAACCTAACCTAACCTGACCTGACCTGACCTAACCTAACCTAACCTAACCTAACCTGACCTAACCTAACCTAACCTAACCTAACCTAACCTGACCTGACCTAACCTAACCTAACCTAACCTAACCTAACCTAACCTAACCTAACCTATCCTAACCTAACCGAGACATTAAAAATTAGTCACAAGGCAAAAAGACGATTCAAAGTGACTGACATACCAAGCAATTAATTAGTGAAATCAGTCTTTGTTGACTACTCCAAAGCCTTTCAGTTTGTCGACCTCAGTATACTGTTAGGAAAAAGTGCATTATTAAGACATTATTAGTGGTTGTATCACGGTATTTTATAATAGACTTATAACTAGTTTCCCCTGAAAATCTTTCGTTTTCTATCATTCTTTCATTCTACACGCCTGAGCCCTGACAGAGACCCAGAGAAATGTAAACAGGCACGAGTCAGACTTGATATAGGGCTGAATTTGTTGCTTTTCAGAGAGGGGCAGTCGGTCTGTACATGCGTGAGGTGGCGAGAGGCGTGTCCAGGGGGCGGCTAGTAGCGTGTGCCACCGTGGAAATATGTACAGACATAAAGAAGACGCCCTCAAGAAAGGTAAGGCCGGTTCCAGCTTTTATTTTTATTTATTTATTTCCATCCCGGCCTGGGACCCCCCCTTTCCCGAGTCCTGAGGTGTTGGGGGACGGCCCGAGGGTGCTGTGTGCCCGTGAGTGTACCAGGTGCTCAAGCTTATACAAAACAAGGAAAGTTTGAAGCATTTTTAGAGGGGCAGTCGGTCTGTACATGCGTGTACATTAATTTTGAGGTGTTCCTTGTCATCCCCTGTCACTCCTGCCTGCCTCTGTCACCTCTACCAATCCCTGTCAAGCTCTGCCAAGCCCTTTGTCACCTCTCAAGTAATGAGGTGGCTTGAGATGTGAGATTTTAAACAGAAGCCTTTGCTGTCACCCCTGCCAAGCCCTACCAAACCCTGTCAGCCCCCACCAAGGCCCTCTCAAGACCCACCAAGGCCTGTCAACCCCCTACCGAGACCTATCAGCTCTATAATCTGAAAAAAGTGCAGTGTCTTAGGAGGGATTGATTAAGTAAACAGTGACTTATGGCCAAAATGGAACTATATGGAGATTAAGTAGAGATTAAAATAGAAGCTGAAATTGAGCAGGATAGTTACAATCACAGACTTCCAACTTGCTACTCCTTGGTGTGAAAGAATCTGCAGGAAATTAAGTACATGGCAACTCCTGTTAGTCCCTCATGTGTTCTTGAAAGCAGACTGACAGATTCAGTGTGTGACATGCTGACGTGGGGGAAGGCTGTCTGGTGGCTGCTCTATGCTGTAGCTAACAAAATGGTTGTGTTTCAAGTGTTGTCATGCCTGGAAAGACTACAGGTCATCATTACTAGTATAAATGTGTACTACAATGGTGAAATTTAGTGAAAAAATGTGCTGTTTATGTATTGGCAGGGAAAGATTTGTGCTCATCAAGACAATGATAAAAAAAATTTTTATATTATTATTATTATTACTATTTTTTTTCTTTTACTTGTTTTGCTGTAAGATGAGACTACAATAACTGCCCCTTGATGCCCTATAAGGTACCGCCAAGCACCAAGGGGCGGCCACCACGGTGCACAGTGAAGCACGTCCCAGCATCCCTGTCACCATCTTTTCCCTGCCAATAATTATGCATTACATTTCCCAACTAATTTCATTCTAGTGCAACATTTCTACTACTAATGGTGACCTGTACACTTCCCAGCATGACCAGTACAGCACTTCAAACAAACACAGCCTTTTCTTAGCCACAGCAAGGTGCAGCCACGACAGACAGCCTTCCCTAAGTCAGCATGTCACACTGCATCCATAACACTGAGCTTCCAGGAACACATCTGGGGGACTGATACAAGTTGCTGTGTAGGTCATTTGTCCCAGCAGACTCTTTCACACCAAGCAGGCATGAGGTGGTAGTCTGTGCAGTGCGTCAGTGCTTGGAATTTTGAACCGGTCTTGCTGCATCTATGGCCCAGAGACCAAACACAGACCAAACAGAGGGCTAGCTGAACCTAACACAAACCAAACAGACGCCCACCAGAACCATACACAGGCCCACAGAACTAACTGACTGGCTGGCCGGCTGACTCGCTGGCTGAGTGACTGACTGACTGACTGACTGACTGGCTGGCTGGCTGGCTTGCTGGCTGGCTTACTAACTGACTGACTGACTGACTGGCTGGCTGAGTGACTGATTGACTGGCTGGTTAGCTAGTTGGGTGGCTAGCTGGTTGGTTGAATGGCTGACTGACTGACTGACTGACTGACTGACTGACTGACTAGCTGAGTGACTGATTGATTGGCTGGTTGGTTGAATGCCTAGCTGGCTGGTTGAATGGCTGACTGACTGACTGACTGACTGACTGACTGACTGACTGACTGACTGACTGACTGACTGACTGACTGACTAGCTGAGTGACTGATTGATTGACTGGTTTGTCGAATGGCTAGCTGGCTGGTTGAATGGCTAACTGACTGACTGACTGACTGACTGACTGACTGACTGACTGACTGACTGACTGACTAACTGAGTGACTGATTGATTGGCTGGTTGGTTGAATGGCTAGCTGGCTGGTTGAATGGCTGACTGACTGACTGACTGACTGACTTACTGACTGACTGACTGACTAACTGACTAGCTGAGTGAAAGATTGATTGGCTGGTTGGTTGAATGGCTGACTGACTGACTGACTGACTGACTGACTGACTGACTGACTGACTGACTGACTGACTGACTGACTGACTAGCTGAGTGACTGATTGATTGGCTAGTTGGTTGAATGGCTAGCTGGCTGGTTGAATGGCTGACTGACTGGCTGACTGACTGACTAACTGACTGACTGACTGACTGACTGACTGACTGACTGACTGACTAGCTGAGTGACTGATTGATTGGCTGGTTGGTTGAATGCCTAGCTGGCTGGTTGAATGGCTGACTGACTGACTGACTGACTGAATGACTGACTGACTGACTGACTGACTGACTGACTGACTGACTGACTGACTGACTAGCTGAGTGACTGATTGATTGGCTGGTTGGTTGAATGGCTAGCTGGCTGGTTGAATGGCTAACTGACTGACTGACTGACTGACTGACTGACTGACTGACTGACTGACTGACTGACTAACTGAGTGACTGATTGATTGGCTGGTTGGTTGAATGGCTAGCTGGCTGGTTGAATGGCTGACTGACTGACTGACTGACTGACTGACTGACTGACTGACTGACTGACTGACTAACTGACTAGCTGAGTGACTGATTGATTGGCTGGTTGGTTGAATGGCTAGCTGGCTGGTTGAATGGCTGACTGACTGACTGACTGACTGACTGACTGACTGACTGACTGACTGACTGAGTGACTGATTGATTGGCTAGTTGGTTGAATGGCTAGCTGGCTGGTTGAATGGCTTACTGACTGGCTGACTGACTGACTGACTGACTGACTGACTGACTGACTGACTGACTGACTAGCTGAGTGACTGATTGATTGGCTGGTTGGTTGAATGCCTAGCTGGCTGGTTGAATGGCTGACTGACTGACTGACTGACTGACTGACTGACTGACTGACTGACTGACTAGCTGAGTGACTGATTTATTGGCTGGTTGGTTGAATGGCTAGCTGGCTGGTTGAATGGCTAACTGACTGACTGACTGACTGACTGACTGACTGACTGACTGACTGACTGACTGACTGACTGACTGACTGACTAACTGAGTGACTGATTGATTGGCTGGTTGGTTGAATGGCTAGCTGGCTGGTTGAATGGCTGACTGACTGACTGACTGACTGACTGACTGACTGACTGACTGACTGACTGACTGACTGACTAACTGACTAGCTGAGTGACTGATTGATTGGCTGGTTGGTTGAATGGCTAGCTGGCTGGTTGAATGGCTGACTGACTGACTGACTGACTGACTGACTGACTGACTGACTGACTGACTAGCTGAGTGACTGATTGATTGGCTAGTTGGTTGAATGGCTAGCTGGCTGGTTGAATGGCTGACTGACTGGCTGACTGACTGACTGACTGACTGACTGACTGACTGACTGACTGACTGACTAGCTGAGTGACTGATTGATTGGCTGGTTGGTTGAATGGCTAGCTGGCTGGTTGAATGGCTGACTGACTGACTGACTGACTGACTGACTGACTGACTGACTGACTGAGGCAGAGAGACAGGTAGGTGTTGGCAGAGTTGGTTTGGTTTGGAGTGTTGAGGTTTTATGATATTGTAGAGACAGAGAGGTTCAAAGCTTAATTAGACTTGTATCTTTGAGCCATGAGTCAGTAGAGAGGGAGAAAGAGGCAGACAGGCAGAGAGACAGGAAAAACAGGGAGGAAGAAAAGCTATTTGCACTGTACCTATAGGTCAGTATGGTGTAGAGTTGTATACTTGAATCAAGAGTAAATATAGACGCAGATACGAAGGCGGGCAAGCTGAGAGAGAGGGAAAGAAAGGGTCTGAATGAAAGGGAGGAGTCAGGCCTGCAGAAGGGGAGCTTTTGGTATTGTTTACTGATTAGTGTGATAAAGTGTTGTGTTGTGTTGTGAGGTACAGAGAAAGAGAGAGAGGCTTGTGTGGTGATATTTCATGTTGATGTACAGCAATATGAAATAGTTCTCAGGAGAGAGAGAAAGAGATAGAAATTAGTGACACACACACACACACACACACACACACACACACAGTAATACTCTATAGAAACCTATTTCTTTCCTAATTTGTCTATCTCCATCTTGTTTTTCATTGTAAGTCATTAATGTTTATCTTGTATTGTCTTGGCATTATTAAAACATGAGGTATATTATTATTAGTGGTTGTAGTTTTGTATCACAACATTAACTTATATTAGTTTTGCCTGAAAATCTCTCGTTTTCTAACATTCTCCCATCCTGCAGGCCTGAGTCCAGACCGAGACCCAGAGAAATGTAAACAAACGCACCAGTCAGACTTGATATAGGAGTGAATTTGTTGCTTTTTAAAGCGGCAGTCGGTCTCTACATGTGTGAGGTGGCGAGGGGTGTCGCCAGGGGGCGGCTAGTAGCGTCTGCCACCAGGGAAATATGTAAAAACATAAAAAAGACGCTTCTCAAGAAAGGTAAGGCCGGTTGCAGCTTTTATTTTTTCTTTATTTCTTTCCATCAGGTTAGGTTTATATTAATTCAGTTAGTTAGGTTTGGTTAAGTCTCTCTCTCTCTCTCTCTCTCTCTCTCTCTCTCTCTCTCTCTCTCTCTCTCTCTCTCTCTCTCTCTCTCTCTCTCTCTCTCTCTCTCTCTCTCTCTCTGTGGTGCTAATGGTGCAGGAAGGCCTTGTCTACCTGCACCATAAGCCACTATACCATGCGTCACTGTACATTTAAACTGTACCCCAAAAACTTAACCTAACTGGCCTTTACTTAAAAAAAAATATATCGTTTTTTTTTCGTGTTCTTATTATTTCAGTGCTACAATACCACATCACTGTACCCTATGATGCTAATGGTGCAGGAAGGCCTTGTCTACCTTCACCATAAGCGACTGTACCATGCGTCACTGTACCTTAAAACTGTACCACAAAAACAACCTAACTGGCCCTCACCTGAAAAAAAATATCTTTTTTTTTTTTGTGTTTGCTTAATATTTCAGTGCTACAGTACCACAGCACTGTACTCTATGGTGTTCATGGTGCAGGAAGGCCTTGTCTACCTTCACCATAAGCCACTGTACCATGTGTCACTGTACCTTAAATCTGTACCACAAAAACAACCTAACTGGCCCTCACCTGAAAAAAAATCTTTTTTTTTTAACCTAACCTAACCTAACCTAACCTTACCTAACCTAACCTAACCTAACCTAACCTGACCTGACCTGACCTAACCTAACCTAACCTAACCTAACCTAACCTGACCTAACCTAACCTAACCTAACCTAACCTAACCTGACCTGACCTAACCTAACCTAACCTAACCTAACCTAACCTTACCTAACCTAACCTAACCTAACCTAACCTAACCGAGACATTAAAAATTAGTCTCAAGGCAAAAAGACGATTCAAAGTGACTGACATACCAAGCAATTAATTAGTGAAATCAGTCTTTGTTGACTACTCCAAAGCCTTTCAGTTTGTCGACCTCAGTATACTGTTAGGAAAAAGTGCATTATTAAGACATTATTAGTGGTTGTATCACGGTATTTTATAATAGACTTATAACTAGTTTCCCCTGAAAATCTTTCGTTTTCTATCATTCTTTCATTCTACACGCCTGAGCCCTGACAGAGACCCAGAGAAATGTAAACAGGCACGAGTCAGACTTGATATAGGGCTGAATTTGTTGCTTTTCAGAGAGGGGCAGTCGGTCTGTACATGCGTGAGGTTGCGAGAGGCGTGTCCAGGGGGCGGCTAGTAGCGTGTGCCACCGTGGAAATATGTACAGACATAAAGAAGACGCCCTCAAGAAAGGTAAGGCCGGTTCCAGCTTTTATTTTTATTTATTTATTTCCATCCCGGCCTGGGACCCCCCCTTTCCCGAGTCCTGAGGTGTTGGGGGACGGCCCGGGGGTGCTGTGTGCCCGTGAGTGTACCAGGTGCTCAAGCTTATACAAAACAAGGAAAGTTTGAAGCATTTTTAGAGGGGCAGTCGGTCTGTACATGCGTGTACATTAATTTTGAGGTGTTCCTTGTCATCCCCTGTCACTCCTGCCTGCCTCTGTCACCTCTACCAATCCCTGTCAAGCTCTGCCAAGCCCTTTGTCACCTCTCAAGTAATGAGGTGGCTTGAGATGTGAGATTTTAAACAGAAGCCTTTGCTGTCACCCCTGCCAAGCCCTACCAAACCCTGTCAGCCCCCACCAAGGCCCTCTCAAGACCCACCAAGGCCTGTCAACCCCCTACCGAGACCTATCAGCTCTATAATCTGAAAAAAGTGCAGTGTCTTAGGAGGGATTGATTAAGTAAACAGTGACTTATGGCCAAAATGGAACTATATGGAGATTAAGTAGAGATTAGAATAGAAGCTGAAATTGAGCAGGATAGTTACAATCACAGACTTCCAACTTGCTACTCCTTGGTGTGAAAGAATCTGCAGGAAATTAAGTACATGGCAACTCCTGTTAGTCCCTCATGTGTTCTTGAAAGCAGACTGACAGATTCAGTGTGTGACATGCTGACGTGGGGGAAGGCTGTCTGGTGGCTGCTCTATGCTGTAGCTAACAAAATGGTTGTGTTTCAAGTGTTGTCATGCCTGGAAAGTCTACAGGTCATCATTACTAGTATAAATGTGTACTACAATGGTGAAATTTAGTGAAAAAATGTGCTGTTTATGTATTGGAAGGGAAAGATTTGTGCTCATCAAGACAATGATAAAAAAAATTTTTATATTATTATTATTATTACTATTTTTTTTCTTTTACTTGTTTTGCTGTAAGATGAGACTACAATAACTGCCCCTTGATGCCCTATAAGGTACCGCCAAGCACCAAGGGGCGGCCACCACGGTGCACAGTGAAGCACGTCCCAGCATCCCTGTCACCATCTTTTCCCTGCCAATAATTATGCATTACATTTCCCAACTAATTTCATTCTAGTGCAACATTTCTACTACTAATGGTGACCTGTACACTTCCCAGCATGACCAGTACAGCACTTCAAACAAACACAGCCTTTTCTTAGCCACAGCAAGGTGCAGCCACGACAGACAGCCTTCCCTAAGTCAGCATGTCACACTGCATCCATAACACTGAGCTTCCAGGAACACATCTGGGGGACTGATACAAGTTGCTGTGTAGGTCATTTGTCCCAGCAGACTCTTTCACACCAAGCAGGCATGAGGTGGTAGTCTGTGCAGTGCGTCAGTGCTTGGAATTTTGAACCGGTCTTGCTGCATCTATGGCCCAGAGACCAAACACAGACCAAACAGAGGGCTAGCTGAACCTAACACAAACCAAACAGACGCCCACCAGAACCATACACAGGCCCACAGAACTAACTGACTGGCTGGCCGGCTGACTCGCTGGCTGAGTGACTGACTGACTGACTGACTGACTGGCTGGCTGGCTGGCTTGCTGGCTGGCTTACTAACTGACTGACTGACTGACTGGCTGGCTGAGTGACTGATTGACTGGCTGGTTAGCTAGTTGGGTGGCTAGCTGGTTGGTTGAATGGCTGACTGACTGACTGACTGACTGACTGACTGACTGACTAGCTGAGTGACTGATTGATTGGCTGGTTGGTTGAATGCCTAGCTGGCTGGTTGAATGGCTGACTGACTGACTGACTGACTGACTGACTGACTGACTGACTGACTGACTGACTGACTGACTAGCTGAGTGACTGATTGATTGGCTGGTTTGTCGAATGGCTAGCTGGCTGGTTGAATGGCTAACTGACTGACTGACTGACTGACTGACTGACTGACTGACTGACTGACTGACTGACTGACTGACTGACTGACTGACTAACTGAGTGACTGATTGATTGGCTGGTTGGTTGAATTTCTAGCTGGCTGGTTGAATGGCTGACTGACTGACTGACTGACTGACTTACTGACTGACTGACTGACTAACTGACTAGCTGAGTGACTGATTGATTGGCTGGTTGGTTGAATGGCTGACTGACTGACTGACTGACTGACTGACTGACTGACTGACTGACTGACTGACTAGCTGAGTGACTGATTGATTGGTTAGTTGGTTGAATGGCTAGCTGGCTGGTTGAATGGCTGACTGACTGGCTGACTGACTGACTAACTGACTGACTGACTGACTGACTGACTGACTGACTGACTGACTAGCTGAGTGACTGATTGATTGGCTGGTTGGTTGAATGCCTAGCTGGCTGGTTGAATGGCTGACTGACTGACTGACTGACTGACTGACTGACTGACTGACTGACTGACTGACTGACTGACTGACTAGCTGAGTGACTGATTGATTGGCTGGTTGGTTGAATGGCTAGCTGGCTGGTTGAATGGCTAACTGACTGACTGACTGACTGACTGACTGACTGACTGACTGACTGACTGACTGACTAACTGAGTGACTAATTGATTGGCTGGTTGGTTGAATGGCTAGCTGGCTGGTTGAATGGCTGACTGACTGACTGACTGACTGACTGACTGACTGACTGACTGACTGACTGACTAACTGACTAGCTGAGTGACTGATTGATTGGCTGGTTGGTTGAATGGCTAGCTGGCTGGTTGAATGGCTGACTGACTGACTGACTGACTGACTGACTGACTGACTGACTGACTGACTGAGTGACTGATTGATTGGCTAGTTGGTTGAATGGCTAGCTGGCTGGTTGAATGGCTGACTGACTGGCTGACTGACTGACTGACTGACTGACTGAATGACTGACTGACTGACTGACTAGCTGAGTGACTGATTGATTGGCTGGTTGGTTGAATGCCTAGCTGGCTGGTTGAATGGCTGACTGACTGACTGACTGAGTGACTGACTGACTGACTGACTGACTGACTGACTGACTAGCTGAGTGACTGATTTATTGGCTGGTTGGTTGAATGGCTAGCTGGCTGGTTGAATGGCTAACTGACTGACTGACTGACTGACTGACTGACTGACTGACTGACTGACTGACTGACTGACTGACTGACTAACTGAGTGACTGATTGATTGGCTGGTTGGTTGAATGGCTAGCTGGCTGGTTGAATGGCTGACTGACTGACTGACTGACTGACTGACTGACTGACTGACTGACTGACTGACTGACTGACTAACTGACTAGCTGAGTGACTGATTGATTGGCTGGTTGGTTGAATGGCTAGCTGGCTGGTTGAATGGCTGACTGACTGACTGACTGACTGACTGACTGACTGACTGACTGACTGACTGACTGACTAGCTGAGTGACTGATTGATTGGCTAGTTGGTTGAATGGCTAGCTGGCTGGTTGAATGGCTGACTGACTGGCTGACTGACTGACTGACTGACTGACTGACTGACTGACTGACTAGCTGAGTGACTGATTGATTGGCTGGTTGGTTGAATGGCTAGCTGGCTGGTTGAATGGCTGACTGAATGACTGACTGACTGACTGACTGACTGACTGACTGACTGACTGACTGAGGCAGAGAGACAGGTAGGTGTTGGCAGGGTTGGTTTGGTTTGGAGTGTTGAGGTTTTATGATATTGTAGAGACAGAGAGGTTCAAAGCTTAATTAGACTTGTATCTTTGAGCCATGAGTCAGTAGAGAGGGAGAAAGAGGCAGACAGGCAGAGAGACAGGAAAAACAGGGAGGAAGAAAAGCTATTTGCACTGTACCTATAGGTCAGTATGGTGTAGAGTTGTATACTTGAATCAAGAGTAAATATAGACGCAGATACGAAGGCGGGCAAGCTGAGAGAGAGGGAAAGAAAGGGTCTGAATGAAAGGGAGGAGTCAGGCCTGCAGAAGGGGAGCTTTTGGTATTGTTTACTGATTAGTGTGAAAAAGTGTTGTGTTGTGTTGTGAGGTGCAGAGAAAGAGAGAGAGGCTTGTGTGGTGATATTTCATGTTGATGTACAGCAATATGAAATAGTTCTCAGGAGAGAGAGAAAGAGATAGAAATTAGTGACACACACACACACACACACACACACACACACAGTAATACTCTATAGAAACCTATTTCTTTCCTAATTTGTCTATCTCCATCTTGTTTTTCATTGTAAGTCATTAATGTTTATCTTGTATTGTCTTGGCATTATTAAAACATGAGGTATATTATTATTAGTGGTTGTAGTTTTGTATCACAACATTAACTTATATTAGTTTTGCCTGAAAATCTCTCGTTTTCTAACATTCTCCCATCCTGCAGGCCTGAGTCCAGACCGAGACCCAGAGAAATGTAAACAAACGCACCAGTCAGACTTGATATAGGAGTGAATTTGTTGCTTTTTAAAGCGGCAGTCGGTCTGTACATGTGTGAGGTGGCGAGGGGTGTCGCCAGGGGGCGGCTAGTAGCGTCTGCCACCAGGAAAATATGTAAAAACATAAAAAAGACGCTTCTCAAGAAAGGTAAGGCCGGTTGCAGCTTTTATTTTTTCTTTATTTCTTTCCATCAGGTTAGGTTTATATTAATTCAGTTAGTTAGGTTTGGTTAAGTCTTTCTCTCTCTCTCTCTCTCTCTCTCTCTCTCTCTCTCTCTCTCTCTCTCTCTCTCTCTCTCTCTCTCTCTCTCTCTCTCTCTCTCTCTCTCTCTCTGTGGTGCTAATGGTGCAGGAAGGCCTTGTCTACCTGCACCATAAGCCACTATACCATGCGTCACTGTACATTTAAACTGTACCCCAAAAACTTAACCTAACTGGCCCTCACTTAAAAAAAAATATATCGTTTTTTTTTCGTGTTCTTAATATTTCAGTGCTACAATACCACATCACTGTACCCTATGATGCTAATGGTGCAGGAAGGCCTTGTCTACCTTCACCATAAGCGACTGTACCATGCGTCACTGTACCTTAAAACTGTACCACAAAAACAACCTAACTGGCCCTCACCTGAAAAAAAATATCTTTTTTTTTTTGTGTTTGCTTAATATTTCAGTGCTACAGTACCACAGCACTGTACTCTATGGTGCTAATGGTGCAGGAAGGCCTTGTCTACCTTCACCATAAGCCACTGTACCATGTGTCACTGTACCTTAAATCTGTACCACAAAAACAACCTAACTGGCCCTCACCTGAAAAAAAATCTCTTTTTTTTTAACCTAACCTAACCTAACCTAACCTTACCTAACCTAACCTAACCTAACCTAACCTGACCTGACCTGACCTAACCTAACCTAACCTAACCTAACCTAACCTGACCTAACCTAACCTAACCTAACCTAACCTAACCTGACCTGACCTAACCTAACCTAACCTAACCTAACCTAACCTAACCTAACCTAACCTATCCTAACCTAACCGAGACATTAAAAATTAGTCACAAGGCAAAAAGACGATTCAAAGTGACTGACATACCAAGCAATTAATTAGTGAAATCAGTCTTTGTTGACTACTCCAAAGCCTTTCAGTTTGTCGACCTCAGTATACTGTTAGGAAAAAGTGCATTATTAAGACATTATTAGTGGTTGTATCACGGTATTTTATAATAGACTTATAACTAGTTTCCCCTGAAAATCTTTCGTTTTCTATCATTCTTTCATTCTACACGCCTGAGCCCTGACAGAGATCCAGAGAAATGTAAACAGGCACGAGTCAGACTTGATATAGGGCTGAATTTGTTGCTTTTCAGAGAGGGGCAGTCGGTCTGTACATGCGTGAGGTGGCGAGAGGCGTGTCCAGGGGGCGGCTAGTAGCGTGTGCCACCGTGGAAATATGTACAGACATAAAGAAGACGCCCTCAAGAAAGGTAAGGCCGGTTCCAGCTTTTATTTTTATTTATTTATTTCCATCCCGGCCTGGGACCCCCCCTTTCCCGAGTCCTGAGGTGTTGGGGGACGGCCCGGGGGTGCTGTGTGCCCGTGAGTGTACCAGGTGCTCAAGCTTATACAAAACAAGGAAAGTTTGAAGCATTTTTAGAGGGGCAGTCGGTCTGTACATGCGTGTACATTAATTTTGAGGTGTTCCTTTTCATCCCCTGTCACTCCTGCCTGCCTCTGTCACCTCTACCAATCCCTGTCAAGCTCTGCCAAGCCCTTTGTCACCTCTCAAGTAATGAGGTGGCTTGAGATGTGAGATTTTAAACAGAAGCCTTTGCTGTCACCCCTGCCAAGCCCTACCAAACCCTGTCAGCCCCCACCAAGGCCCTCTCAAGACCCACCAAGGCCTGTCAACCCCCTACCGAGACCTATCAGCTCTATAATCTGAAAAAAGTGCAGTGTCTTAGGAGGGATTGATTAAGTAAACAGTGACTTATGGCCAAAATGGAACTATATGGAGATTAAGTAGAGATTAGAATAGAAGCTGAAATTGAGCAGGATAGTTACAATCACAGACTTCCAACTTGCTACTCCTTGGTGTGAAAGAATCTGCAGGAAATTAAGTACATGGCAACTCCTGTTAGTCCCTCATGTGTTCTTGAAAGCAGACTGACAGATTCAGTGTGTGACATGCTGACGTGGGGGAAGGCTGTCTGGTGGCTGCTCTATGCTGTAGCTAACAAAATGGTTGTGTTTCAAGTGTTGTCATGCCTGGAAAGTCTACAGGTCATCATTACTAGTATAAATGTGTACTACAATGGTGAAATTTAGTGAAAAAATGTGCTGTTTATGTATTGGCAGGGAAAGATTTGTGCTCATCAAGACAATGATAAAAAAAATTTTTATATTATTATTATTATTACTATTTTTTTTCTTTTACTTGTTTTGCTGTAAGATGAGACTACAATAACTGCCCCTTGATGCCCTATAAGGTACCGCCAAGCACCAAGGGGCGGCCACCACGGTGCACAGTGAAGCACGTCCCAGCATCCCTGTCACCATCTTTTCCCTGCCAATAATTATGCATTACATTTCCCAACTAATTTCATTCTAGTGCAACATTTCTACTACTAATGGTGACCTGTACACTTCCCAGCATGACCAGTACAGCACTTCAAACAAACACAGCCTTTTCTTAGCCACAGCAAGGTGCAGCCACGACAGACAGCCTTCCCTAAGTCAGCATGTCACACTGCATCCATAACACTGAGCTTCCAGGAACACATCTGGGGGACTGATACAAGTTGCTGTGTAGGTCATTTGTCCCAGCAGACTCTTTCACACCAAGCAGGCATGAGGTGGTACTCTGTGCAGTGCGTCAGTGCTTGGAATTTTGAACCGGTCTTGCTGCATCTATGGCCCAGAGACCAAACACAGACCAAACAGAGGGCTAGCTGAACCTAACACAAACCAAACAGACGCCCACCAGAACCATACACAGGCCCACAGAACTAACTGACTGGCTGGCCGGCTGACTCGCTGGCTGAGTGACTGACTGACTGACTGACTGACTGGCTGGCTGGCTGGCTTGCTGGCTGGCTTACTAACTGACTGACTGACTGACTGGCTGGCTGAGTGACTGATTGACTGGCTGGTTAGCTAGTTGGGTGGCTAGCTGGTTGGTTGAATGGCTGACTGACTGACTGACTGACTGACTGACTGACTGACTAGCTGAGTGACTGATTGATTGGCTGGTTGGTTGAATGCCTAGCTGGCTGGTTGAATGGCTGACTGACTGACTGACTGACTGACTGACTGACTGACTGACTGACTGACTGACTGACTGACTGACTAGCTGAGTGACTGATTGATTGGCTGGTTTGTCGAATGGCTAGCTGGCTGGTTGAATGGCTAACTGACTGACTGACTGACTGACTGACTGACTGACTGACTGACTGACTGACTGACTGACTGACTGACTGACTGACTAACTGAGTGACTGATTGATTGGCTGGTTGGTTGAATTTCTAGCTGGCTGGTTGAATGGCTGACTGACTGACTGACTGACTGACTTACTGACTGACTGACTGACTAACTGACTAGCTGAGTGACTGATTGATTGGCTGGTTGGTTGAATGGCTGACTGACTGACTGACTGACTGACTGACTGACTGACTGACTGACTGACTGACTGACTTACTGACTGACTAGCTGAGTGACTGATTGATTGGCTAGTTGGTTGAATGGCTAGCTGGCTGGTTGAATGGCTGACTGACTGGCTGACTGACTGACTAACTGACTGACTGACTGACTGACTGACTGACTGACTGACTGACTAGCTGAGTGACTGATTGATTGGCTGGTTGGTTGAATGCCTAGCTGGCTGGTTGAATGGCTGACTGACTGACTGACTGACTGACTGACTGACTGACTGACTGACTGACTGACTGACTGACTGACTAGCTGAGTGACTGATTGATTGGCTGGTTGGTTGAATGGCTAGCTGGCTGGTTGAATGGCTAACTGACTGACTGACTGACTGACTGACTGACTGACTGACTGACTGACTGACTGACTAACTGAGTGACTAATTGATTGGCTGGTTGGTTGAATGGCTAGCTGGCTGGTTGAATGGCTGACTGACTGACTGACTGACTGACTGACTGACTGACTGACTGACTGACTGACTAACTGACTAGCTGAGTGACTGATTGATTGGCTGGTTGGTTGAATGGCTAGCTGGCTGGTTGAATGGCTGACTGACTGACTGACTGACTGACTGACTGACTGACTGACTGACTGACTGAGTGACTGATTGATTGGCTAGTTGGTTGAATGGCTAGCTGGCTGGTTGAATGGCTGACTGACTGGCTGACTGACTGACTGACTGACTGACTGAATGACTGACTGACTGACTGACTAGCTGAGTGACTGATTGATTGGCTGGTTGGTTGAATGCCTAGCTGGCTGGTTGAATGGCTGACTGACTGACTGACTGACTGACTGACTGACTGACTGACTGACTGACTGACTGACTAGCTGAGTGACTGATTTATTGGCTGGTTGGTTGAATGGCTAGCTGGCTGGTTGAATGGCTAACTGACTGACTGACTGACTGACTGACTGACTGACTGACTGACTGACTGACTGACTGACTGACTGACTAACTGAGTGACTGATTGATTGGCTGGTTGGTTGAATGGCTAGCTGGCTGGTTGAATGGCTGACTGACTGACTGACTGACTGACTGACTGACTGACTGACTGACTGACTGACTGACTGACTAACTGACTAGCTGAGTGACTGATTGATTGGCTGGTTGGTTGAATGGCTAGCTGGCTGGTTGAATGGCTGACTGACTGACTGACTGACTGACTGACTGACTGACTGACTGACTGACTGACTGACTAGCTGAGTGACTGATTGATTGGCTAGTTGGTTGAATGGCTAGCTGGCTGGTTGAATGGCTGACTGACTGGCTGACTGACTGACTGACTGACTGACTGACTGACTGACTGACTAGCTGAGTGACTGATTGATTGGCTGGTTGGTTGAATGGCTAGCTGGCTGGTTGAATGGCTGACTGAATGACTGACTGACTGACTGACTGACTGACTGACTGACTGACTGACTGAGGCAGAGAGACAGGTAGGTGTTGGCAGGGTTGGTTTGGTTTGGAGTGTTGAGGTTTTATGATATTGTAGAGACAGAGAGGTTCAAAGCTTAATTAGACTTGTATCTTTGAGCCATGAGTCAGTAGAGAGGGAGAAAGAGGCAGACAGGCAGAGAGACAGGAAAAACAGGGAGGAAGAAAAGCTATTTGCACTGTACCTATAGGTCAGTATGGTGTAGAGTTGTATACTTGAATCAAGAGTAAATATAGACGCAGATACGAAGGCGGGCAAGCTGAGAGAGAGGGAAAGAAAGGGTCTGAATGAAAGGGAGGAGTCAGGCCTGCAGAAGGGGAGCTTTTGGTATTGTTTACTGATTAGTGTGAAAAAGTGTTGTGTTGTGTTGTGAGGTGCAGAGAAAGAGAGAGAGGCTTGTGTGGTGATATTTCATGTTGATGTACAGCAATATGAAATAGTTCTCAGGAGAGAGAGAAAGAGATAGAAATTAGTGACACACACACACACACACACACACACACACACACACACACACACACAGTAATACTCTATAGAAACCTATTTCTTTCCTAATTTGTCTATCTCCATCTTGTTTTTCATTGTAAGTCATTAATGTTTATCTTGTATTGTCTTGGCATTATTAAAACATGAGGTATATTATTATTAGTGGTTGTAGTTTTGTATCACAACATTAACTTATATTAGTTTTGCCTGAAAATCTCTCGTTTTCTAACATTCTCCCATCCTGCAGGCCTGAGTCCAGACCGAGACCCAGAGAAATGTAAACAAACGCACCAGTCAGACTTGATATAGGAGTGAATTTGTTGCTTTTTAAAGCGGCAGTCGGTCTGTACATGTGTGAGGTGGCGAGGGGTGTCGCCAGGGGGCGGCTAGTAGCGTCTGCCACCAGGAAAATATGTAAAAACATAAAAAAGACGCTTCTCAAGAAAGGTAAGGCCGGTTGCAGCTTTTATTTTTTCTTTATTTCTTTCCATCAGGTTAGGTTTATATTAATTCAGTTAGTTAGGTTTGGTTAAGTCTTTCTCTCTCTCTCTCTCTCTCTCTCTCTCTCTCTCTCTCTCTCTCTCTCTCTCTCTCTCTCTCTCTCTCTCTCTCTCTCTCTCTCTCTCTCTCTCTGTGGTGCTAATGGTGCAGGAAGGCCTTGTCTACCTGCACCATAAGCCAC
Source organism: Scylla paramamosain (assembly GCF_035594125.1). Classification (NCBI taxonomy): domain Eukaryota; kingdom Metazoa; phylum Arthropoda; class Malacostraca; order Decapoda; family Portunidae; genus Scylla; species Scylla paramamosain. The sequence continues at coordinate 44,927 of NW_026973805.1, read as the reverse complement.
TATACCATGCGTCACTGTACATTTAAACTGTACCCCAAAAACTTAACCTAACTGGCCCTCACTTAAAAAAAAATATATCGTTTTTTTTTCGTGTTCTTAATATTTCAGTGCTACAATACCACATCACTGTACCCTATGATGCTAATGGTGCAGGAAGGCCTTGTCTACCTTCACCATAAGCGACTGTACCATGCGTCACTGTACCTTAAAACTGTACCACAAAAACAACCTAACTGGCCCTCACCTGAAAAAAAATCTTTTTTTTTTGTGTTTGCTTAATATTTCAGTGCTACAGTACCACAGCACTGTACTCTATGGTGCTAATGGTGCAGGAAGGCCTTGTCTACCTTCACCATAAGCCACTGTACCATGTGTCACTGTACCTTAAATCTGTACCACAAAAACAACCTAACTGGCCCTCACCTGAAAAAAAATCTCTTTTTTTTTTAACCTAACCTAACCTAACCTAACCTTACCTAACCTAACCTAACCTAACCTAACCTGACCTGACCTGACCTAACCTAACCTAACCTAACCTAACCTGACCTAACCTAACCTAACCTAACCTAACCTAACCTGACCTGACCTAACCTAACCTAACCTAACCTAACCTAACCTAACCTAACCTAACCTATCCTAACCTAACCGAGACATTAAAAATTAGTCACAAGGCAAAAAGACGATTCAAAGTGACTGACATACCAAGCAATTAATTAGTGAAATCAGTCTTTGTTGACTACTCCAAAGCCTTTCAGTTTGTCGACCTCAGTATACTGTTAGGAAAAAGTGCATTATTAAGACATTATTAGTGGTTGTATCACGGTATTTTATAATAGACTTATAACTAGTTTCCCCTGAAAATCTTTCGTTTTCTATCATTCTTTCATTCTACACGCCTGAGCCCTGACAGAGACCCAGAGAAATGTAAACAGGCACGAGTCAGACTTGATATAGGGCTGAATTTGTTGCTTTTCAGAGAGGGGCAGTCGGTCTGTACATGCGTGAGGTGGCGAGAGGCGTGTCCAGGGGGCGGCTAGTAGCGTGTGCCACCGTGGAAATATGTACAGACATAAAGAAGACGCCCTCAAGAAAGGTAAGGCCGGTTCCAGCTTTTATTTTTATTTATTTATTTCCATCCCGGCCTGGGACCCCCCCCTTTCCCGAGTCCTGAGGTGTTGGGGGACGGCCCGGGGGTGCTGTGTGCCCGTGAGTGTACCAGGTGCTCAAGCTTATACAAAACAAGGAAAGTTTGAAGCATTTTTAGAGGGGCAGTCGGTCTGTACATGCGTGTACATTAATTTTGAGGTGTTCCTTGTCATCCCCTGTCACTCCTGCCTGCCTCTGTCACCTCTACCAATCCCTGTCAAGCTCTGCCAAGCCCTTTGTCACCTCTCAAGTAATGAGGTGGCTTGAGATGTGAGATTTTAAACAGAAGCCTTTGCTGTCACCCCTGCCAAGCCCTACCAAACCCTGTCAGCCCCCACCAAGGCCCTCTCAAGACCCACCAAGGCCTGTCAACCCCCTACCGAGACCTATCAGCTCTATAATCTGAAAAAAGTGCAGTGTCTTAGGAGGGATTGATTAAGTAAACAGTGACTTATGGCCAAAATGGAACTATATGGAGATTAAGTAGAGATTAGAATAGAAGCTGAAATTGAGCAGGATAGTTACAATCACAGACTTCCAACTTGCTACTCCTTGGTGTGAAAGAATCTGCAGGAAATTAAGTACATGGCAACTCCTGTTAGTCCCTCATGTGTTCTTGAAAGCAGACTGACAGATTCAGTGTGTGACATGCTGACGTGGGGGAAGGCTGTCTGGTGGCTGCTCTATGCTGTAGCTAACAAAATGGTTGTGTTTCAAGTGTTGTCATGCCTGGAAAGTCTACAGGTCATCATTACTAGTATAAATGTGTACTACAATGGTGAAATTTAGTGAAAAAATGTGCTGTTTATGTATTGGCAGGGAAAGATTTGTGCTCATCAAGACAATGATAAAAAAAATTTTTATATTATTATTATTATTACTATTTTTTTTCTTTTACTTGTTTTGCTGTAAGATGAGACTACAATAACTGCCCCTTGATGCCCTATAAGGTACCGCCAAGCACCAAGGGGCGGCCACCACGGTGCACAGTGAAGCACGTCCCAGCATCCCTGTCACCATCTTTTCCCTGCCAATAATTATGCATTACATTTCCCAACTAATTTCATTCTAGTGCAACATTTCTACTACTAATGGTGACCTGTACACTTCCCAGCATGACCAGTACAGCACTTCAAACAAACACAGCCTTTTCTTAGCCACAGCAAGGTGCAGCCACGACAGACAGCCTTCCCTAAGTCAGCATGTCACACTGCATCCATAACACTGAGCTTCCAGGAACACATCTGGGGGACTGATACAAGTTGCTGTGTAGGTCATTTGTCCCAGCAGACTCTTTCACACCAAGCAGGCATGAGGTGGTAGTCTGTGCAGTGCGTCAGTGCTTGGAATTTTGAACCGGTCTTGCTGCATCTATGGCCCAGAGACCAAACACAGACCAAACAGAGGGCTAGCTGAACCTAACACAAACCAAACAGACGCCCACCAGAACCATACACAGGCCCACAGAACTAACTGACTGGCTGGCCGGCTGACTCGCTGGCTGAGTGACTGACTGACTGACTGACTGACTGGCTGGCTGGCTGGCTTGCTGGCTGGCTTACTAACTGACTGACTGACTGACTGGCTGGCTGAGTGACTGATTGACTGGCTGGTTAGCTAGTTGGGTGGCTAGCTGGTTGGTTGAATGGCTGACTGACTGACTGACTGACTGACTGACTGACTGACTAGCTGAGTGACTGATTGATTGGCTGGTTGGTTGAATGCCTAGCTGGCTGGTTGAATGGCTGACTGACTGACTGACTGACTGACTGACTGACTGACTGACTGACTGACTGACTAGCTGAGTGACTGATTGATTGGCTGGTTTGTCGAATGGCTAGCTGGCTGGTTGAATGGCTAACTGACTGACTGACTGACTGACTGACTGACTGACTGACTGACTGACTGACTGACTGACTGACTGACTAACTGAGTGACTGATTGATTGGCTGGTTGGTTGAATGGCTAGCTGGCTGGTTGAATGGCTGACTGACTGACTGACTGACTGACTTACTGACTGACTGACTGACTAACTGACTAGCTGAGTGACTGATTGATTGGCTGGTTGGTTGAATGGCTGACTGACTGACTGACTGACTGACTGACTGACTGACTGACTGACTGACTGACTGACTGACTGACTGACTAGCTGAGTGACTGATTGATTGGCTAGTTGGTTGAATGGCTAGCTGGCTGGTTGAATGGCTGACTGACTGGCTGACTGACTGACTAACTGACTGACTGACTGACTGACTGACTGACTGACTGACTGACTAGCTGAGTGACTGATTGATTGGCTGGTTGGTTGAATGCCTAGCTGGCTGGTTGAATGGCTGACTGACTGACTGACTGACTGACTGACTGACTGACTGACTGACTGACTGACTGACTGACTGACTAGCTGAGTGACTGATTGATTGGCTGGTTGGTTGAATGGCTAGCTGGCTGGTTGAATGGCTAACTGACTGACTGACTGACTGACTGACTGACTGACTGACTGACTGACTGACTGACTAACTGAGTGACTAATTGATTGGCTGGTTGGTTGAATGGCTAGCTGGCTGGTTGAATGGCTGACTGACTGACTGACTGACTGACTGACTGACTGACTGACTGACTGACTGACTAGCTGAGTGACTGATTGATTGGCTGGTTGGTTGAATGGCTAGCTGGCTGGTTGAATGGCTGACTGACTGACTGACTGACTGACTGACTGACTGACTGACTGACTGACTGAGTGACTGATTGATTGGCTAGTTGGTTGAATGGCTAGCTGGCTGGTTGAATGGCTGACTGACTGGCTGACTGACTGACTGACTGACTGACTGAATGACTGACTGACTGACTGACTAGCTGAGTGACTGATTGATTGGCTGGTTGGTTGAATGCCTAGCTGGCTGGTTGAATGGCTGACTGACTGACTGACTGACTGACTGACTGACTGACTGACTGACTGACTGACTGACTAGCTGAGTGACTGATTTATTGGCTGGTTGGTTGAATGGCTAGCTGGCTGGTTGAATGGCTAACTGACTGACTGACTGACTGACTGACTGACTGACTGACTGACTGACTGACTGACTGACTGACTGACTAACTGAGTGACTGATTGATTGGCTGGTTGGTTGAATGGCTAGCTGGCTGGTTGAATGGCTGACTGACTGACTGACTGACTGACTGACTGACTGACTGACTGACTGACTGACTGACTAACTGACTAGCTGAGTGACTGATTGATTGGCTGGTTGGTTGAATGGCTAGCTGGCTGGTTGAATGGCTGACTGACTGACTGACTGACTGACTGACTGACTGACTGACTGACTGACTAGCTGAGTGACTGATTGATTGGCTAGTTGGTTGAATGGCTAGCTGGCTGGTTGAATGGCTGACTGACTGGCTGACTGACTGACTGACTGACTGACTGACTGACTGACTGACTGACTGACTAGCTGAGTGACTGATTGATTGGCTGGTTGGTTGAATGGCTAGCTGGCTGGTTGAATGGCTGACTGAATGACTGACTGACTGACTGACTGACTGACTGACTGACTGACTGACTGAGGCAGAGAGACAGGTAGGTGTTGGCAGGGTTGGTTTGGTTTGGAGTGTTGAGGTTTTATGATATTGTAGAGACAGAGAGGTTCAAAGCTTAATTAGACTTGTATCTTTGAGCCATGAGTCAGTAGAGAGGGAGAAAGAGGCAGACAGGCAGAGAGACAGGAAAAACAGGGAGGAAGAAAAGCTATTTGCACTGTACCTATAGGTCAGTATGGTGTAGAGTTGTATACTTGAATCAAGAGTAAATATAGACGCAGATACGAAGGCGGGCAAGCTGAGAGAGAGGGAAAGAAAGGGTCTGAATGAAAGGGAGGAGTCAGGCCTGCAGAAGGGGAGCTTTTGGTATTGTTTACTGATTAGTGTGAAAAAGTGTTGTGTTGTGTTGTGAGGTGCAGAGAAAGAGAGAGAGGCTTGTGTGGTGATATTTCATGTTGATGTACAGCAATATGAAATAGTTCTCAGGAGAGAGAGAAAGAGATAGAAATTAGTGACACACACACACACACACACACACACACACACACACACACACACACAGTAATACTCTATAGAAACCTATTTCTTTCCTAATTTGTCTATCTCCATCTTGTTTTTCATTGTAAGTCATTAATGTTTATCTTGTATTGTCTTGGCATTATTAAAACATGAGGTATATTATTATTAGTGGTTGTAGTTTTGTATCACAACATTAACTTATATTAGTTTTGCCTGAAAATCTCTCGTTTTCTAACATTCTCCCATCCTGCAGGCCTGAGTCCAGACCGAGACCCAGAGAAATGTAAACAAACGCACCAGTCAGACTTGATATAGGAGTGAATTTGTTGCTTTTTAAAGCGGCAGTCGGTCTGTACATGTGTGAGGTGGCGAGGGGTGTCGCCAGGGGGCGGCTAGTAGCGTCTGCCACCAGGAAAATATGTAAAAACATAAAAAAGACGCTTCTCAAGAAAGGTAAGGCCGGTTGCAGCTTTTATTTTTTCTTTATTTCTTTCCATCAGGTTAGGTTTATATTAATTCAGTTAGTTAGGTTTGGTTAAGTCTTTCTCTCTCTCTCTCTCTCTCTCTCTCTCTCTCTCTCTCTCTCTCTCTCTCTCTCTCTCTCTCTCTCTCTCTCTCTCTCTCTCTCTCTCTCTCTCTCTCTGTGGTGCTAATGGTGCAGGAAGGCCTTGTCTACCTGCACCATAAGCCACTATACCATGCGTCACTGTACATTTAAACTGTACCCCAAAAACTTAACCTAACTGGCCCTCACTTAAAAAAAAATATATCGTTTTTTTTTTCGTGTTCTTAATATTTCAGTGCTACAATACCACATCACTGTACCCTATGATGCTAATGGTGCAGGAAGGCCTTGTCTACCTTCACCATAAGCGACTGTACCATGCGTCACTGTACCTTAAAACTGTACCACAAAAACAACCTAACTGGCCCTCACCTGAAAAAAAATATCTTTTTTTTTTTGTGTTTGCTTAATATTTCAGTGCTACAGTACCACAGCACTGTACTCTATGGTGCTAATGGTGCAGGAAGGCCTTGTCTACCTTCACCATAAGCCACTGTACCATGTGTCACTGTACCTTAAATCTGTACCACAAAAACAACCTAACTGGCCCTCACCTGAAAAAAAATCTCTTTTTTTTTTAACCTAACCTAACCTAACCTAACCTTACCTAACCTAACCTAACCTAACCTAACCTGACCTGACCTGACCTAACCTAACCTAACCTAACCTAACCTGACCTAACCTAACCTAACCTAACCTAACCTAACCTGACCTGACCTAACCTAACCTAACCTAACCTAACCTAACCTAACCTAACCTAACCTATCCTAACCTAACCGAGACATTAAAAATTAGTCACAAGGCAAAAAGACGATTCAAAGTGACTGACATACCAAGCAATTAATTAGTGAAATCAGTCTTTGTTGACTACTCCAAAGCCTTTCAGTTTGTCGACCTCAGTATACTGTTAGGAAAAAGTGCATTATTAAGACATTATTAGTGGTTGTATCACGGTATTTTATAATAGACTTATAACTAGTTTCCCCTGAAAATCTTTCGTTTTCTATCATTCTTTCATTCTACACGCCTGAGCCCTGACAGAGACCCAGAGAAATGTAAACAGGCACGAGTCAGACTTGATATAGGGCTGAATTTGTTGCTTTTCAGAGAGGGGCAGTCGGTCTGTACATGCGTGAGGTGGCGAGAGGCGTGTCCAGGGGGCGGCTAGTAGCGTGTGCCACCGTGGAAATATGTACAGACATAAAGAAGACGCCCTCAAGAAAGGTAAGGCCGGTTCCAGCTTTTATTTTTATTTATTTATTTCCATCCCGGCCTGGGACCCCCCCTTTCCCGAGTCCTGAGGTGTTGGGGGACGGCCCGGGGGTGCTGTGTGCCCGTGAGTGTACCAGGTGCTCAAGCTTATACAAAACAAGGAAAGTTTGAAGCATTTTTAGAGGGGCAGTCGGTCTGTACATGCGTGTACATTAATTTTGAGGTGTTCCTTGTCATCCCCTGTCACTCCTGCCTGCCTCTGTCACCTCTACCAATCCCTGTCAAGCTCTGCCAAGCCCTTTGTCACCTCTCAAGTAATGAGGTGGCTTGAGATGTGAGATTTTAAACAGAAGCCTTTGCTGTCACCCCTGCCAAGCCCTACCAAACCCTGTCAGCCCCCACCAAGGCCCTCTCAAGACCCACCAAGGCCTGTCAACCCCCTACCGAGACCTATCAGCTCTATAATCTGAAAAAAGTGCAGTGTCTTAGGAGGGATTGATTAAGTAAACAGTGACTTATGGCCAAAATGGAACTATATGGAGATTAAGTAGAGATTAGAATAGAAGCTGAAATTGAGCAGGATAGTTACAATCACAGACTTCCAACTTGCTACTCCTTGGTGTGAAAGAATCTGCAGGAAATTAAGTACATGGCAACTCCTGTTAGTCCCTCATGTGTTCTTGAAAGCAGACTGACAGATTCAGTGTGTGACATGCTGACGTGGGGGAAGGCTGTCTGGTGGCTGCTCTATGCTGTAGCTAACAAAATGGTTGTGTTTCAAGTGTTGTCATGCCTGGAAAGTCTACAGGTCATCATTACTAGTATAAATGTGTACTACAATGGTGAAATTTAGTGAAAAAATGTGCTGTTTATGTATTGGCAGGGAAAGATTTGTGCTCATCAAGACAATGATAAAAAAAATTTTTATATTATTATTATTATTACTATTTTTTTTCTTTTACTTGTTTTGCTGTAAGATGAGACTACAATAACTGCCCCTTGATGCCCTATAAGGTACCGCCAAGCACCAAGGGGCGGCCACCACGGTGCACAGTGAAGCACGTCCCAGCATCCCTGTCACCATCTTTTCCCTGCCAATAATTATGCATTACATTTCCCAACTAATTTCATTCTAGTGCAACATTTCTACTACTAATGGTGACCTGTACACTTCCCAGCATGACCAGTACAGCACTTCAAACAAACACAGCCTTTTCTTAGCCACAGCAAGGTGCAGCCACGACAGACAGCCTTCCCTAAGTCAGCATGTCACACTGCATCCATAACACTGAGCTTCCAGGAACACATCTGGGGGACTGATACAAGTTGCTGTGTAGGTCATTTGTCCCAGCAGACTCTTTCACACCAAGCAGGCATGAGGTGGTAGTCTGTGCAGTGCGTCAGTGCTTGGAATTTTGAACCGGTCTTGCTGCATCTATGGCCCAGAGACCAAACACAGACCAAACAGAGGGCTAGCTGAACCTAACACAAACCAAACAGACGCCCACCAGAACCATACACAGGCCCACAGAACTAACTGACTGGCTGGCCGGCTGACTCGCTGGCTGAGTGACTGACTGACTGACTGACTGACTGGCTGGCTGGCTGGCTTGCTGGCTGGCTTACTAACTGACTGACTGACTGACTGGCTGGCTGAGTGACTGATTGACTGGCTGGTTAGCTAGTTGGGTGGCTAGCTGGTTGGTTGAATGGCTGACTGACTGACTGACTGACTGACTGACTGACTGACTAGCTGAGTGACTGATTGATTGGCTGGTTGGTTGAATGCCTAGCTGGCTGGTTGAATGGCTGACTGACTGACTGACTGACTGACTGACTGACTGACTGACTGACTGACTGACTAGCTGAGTGACTGATTGATTGGCTGGTTTGTCGAATGGCTAGCTGGCTGGTTGAATGGCTAACTGACTGACTGACTGACTGACTGACTGACTGACTGACTGACTGACTGACTGACTGACTGACTGACTAACTGAGTGACTGATTGATTGGCTGGTTGGTTGAATGGCTAGCTGGCTGGTTGAATGGCTGACTGACTGACTGACTGACTGACTTACTGACTGACTGACTGACTAACTGACTAGCTGAGTGACTGATTGATTGGCTGGTTGGTTGAATGGCTGACTGACTGACTGACTGACTGACTGACTGACTGACTGACTGACTGACTGACTGACTGACTGACTGACTAGCTGAGTGACTGATTGATTGGCTAGTTGGTTGAATGGCTAGCTGGCTGGTTGAATGGCTGACTGACTGGCTGACTGACTGACTAACTGACTGACTGACTGACTGACTGACTGACTGACTGACTGACTAGCTGAGTGACTGATTGATTGGCTGGTTGGTTGAATGCCTAGCTGGCTGGTTGAATGGCTGACTGACTGACTGACTGACTGACTGACTGACTGACTGACTGACTGACTGACTGACTGACTGACTAGCTGAGTGACTGATTGATTGGCTGGTTGGTTGAATGGCTAGCTGGCTGGTTGAATGGCTAACTGACTGACTGACTGACTGACTGACTGACTGACTGACTGACTGACTGACTGACTAACTGAGTGACTAATTGATTGGCTGGTTGGTTGAATGGCTAGCTGGCTGGTTGAATGGCTGACTGACTGACTGACTGACTGACTGACTGACTGACTGACTGACTGACTGACTAACTGACTAGCTGAGTGACTGATTGATTGGCTGGTTGGTTGAATGGCTAGCTGGCTGGTTGAATGGCTGACTGACTGACTGACTGACTGACTGACTGACTGACTGACTGACTGACTGAGTGACTGATTGATTGGCTAGTTGGTTGAATGGCTAGCTGGCTGGTTGAATGGCTGACTGACTGGCTGACTGACTGACTGACTGACTGACTGAATGACTGACTGACTGACTGACTAGCTGAGTGACTGATTGATTGGCTGGTTGGTTGAATGCCTAGCTGGCTGGTTGAATGGCTGACTGACTGACTGACTGACTGACTGACTGACTGACTGACTGACTGACTGACTGACTAGCTGAGTGACTGATTTATTGGCTGGTTGGTTGAATGGCTAGCTGGCTGGTTGAATGGCTAACTGACTGACTGACTGACTGACTGACTGACTGACTGACTGACTGACTGACTGACTGACTGACTGACTAACTGAGTGACTGATTGATTGGCTGGTTGGTTGAATGGCTAGCTGGCTGGTTGAATGGCTGACTGACTGACTGACTGACTGACTGACTGACTGACTGACTGACTGACTGACTGACTAACTGACTAGCTGAGTGACTGATTGATTGGCTTGTTGGTTGAATGGCTAGCTGGCTGGTTGAATGGCTGACTGACTGACTGACTGACTGACTGACTGACTGACTGACTGACTGACTAGCTGAGTGACTGATTGATTGGCTAGTTGGTTGAATGGCTAGCTGGCTGGTTGAATGGCTGACTGACTGGCTGACTGACTGACTGACTGACTGACTGACTGACTGACTGACTGACTGACTAGCTGAGTGACTGATTGATTGGCTGGTTGGTTGAATGGCTAGCTGGCTGGTTGAATGGCTGACTGAATGACTGACTGACTGACTGACTGACTGACTGACTGACTGACTGACTGAGGCAGAGAGACAGGTAGGTGTTGGCAGGGTTGGTTTGGTTTGGAGTGTTGAGGTTTTATGATATTGTAGAGACAGAGAGGTTCAAAGCTTAATTAGACTTGTATCTTTGAGCCATGAGTCAGTAGAGAGGGAGAAAGAGGCAGACAGGCAGAGAGACAGGAAAAACAGGGAGGAAGAAAAGCTATTTGCACTGTACCTATAGGTCAGTATGGTGTAGAGTTGTATACTTGAATCAAGAGTAAATATAGACGCAGATACGAAGGCGGGCAAGCTGAGAGAGAGGGAAAGAAAGGGTCTGAATGAAAGGGAGGAGTCAGGCCTGCAGAAGGGGAGCTTTTGGTATTGTTTACTGATTAGTGTGAAAAAGTGTTGTGTTGTGTTGTGAGGTGCAGAGAAAGAGAGAGAGGCTTGTGTGGTGATATTTCATGTTGATGTACAGCAATATGAAATAGTTCTCAGGAGAGAGAGAAAGAGATAGAAATTAGTGACACACACACACACACACACACACACACACACACACACACACACACAGTAATACTCTATAGAAACCTATTTCTTTCCTAATTTGTCTATCTCCATCTTGTTTTTCATTGTAAGTCATTAATGTTTATCTTGTATTGTCTTGGCATTATTAAAACATGAGGTATATTATTATTAGTGGTTGTAGTTTTGTATCACAACATTAACTTATATTAGTTTTGCCTGAAAATCTCTCGTTTTCTAACATTCTCCCATCCTGCAGGCCTGAGTCCAGACCGAGACCCAGAGAAATGTAAACAAACGCACCAGTCAGACTTGATATAGGAGTGAATTTGTTGCTTTTTAAAGCGGCAGTCGGTCTGTACATGTGTGAGGTGGCGAGGGGTGTCGCCAGGGGGCGGCTAGTAGCGTCTGCCACCAGGAAAATATGTAAAAACATAAAAAAGACGCTTCTCAAGAAAGGTAAGGCCGGTTGCAGCTTTTATTTTTTCTTTATTTCTTTCCATCAGGTTAGGTTTATATTAATTCAGTTAGTTAGGTTTGGTTAAGTCTTTCTCTCTCTCTCTCTCTCTCTCTCTCTCTCTCTCTCTCTCTCTCTCTCTCTCTCTCTCTCTCTCTCTCTCTCTCTCTCTCTCTCTCTCTCTCTCTGTGGTGCTAATGGTGCAGGAAGGCCTTGTCTACCTGCACCATAAGCCACTATACCATGCGTCACTGTACATTTAAACTGTACCCCAAAAACTTAACCTAACTGGCCCTCACTTAAAAAAAAATATATCGTTTTTTTTTCGTGTTCTTAATATTTCAGTGCTACAATACCACATCACTGTACCCTATGATGCTAATGGTGCAGGAAGGCCTTGTCTACCTTCACCATAAGCGACTGTACCATGCGTCACTGTACCTTAAAACTGTACCACAAAAACAACCTAACTGGCCCTCACCTGAAAAAAAATATCTTTTTTTTTTTGTGTTTGCTTAATATTTCAGTGCTACAGTACCACAGCACTGTACTCTATGGTGCTAATGGTGCAGGAAGGCCTTGTCTACCTTCACCATAAGCCACTGTACCATGTGTCACTGTACCTTAAATCTGTACCACAAAAACAACCTAACTGGCCCTCACCTGAAAAAAAATCTCTTTTTTTTTTAACCTAACCTAACCTAACCTAACCTTACCTAACCTAACCTAACCTAACCTAACCTGACCTGACCTGACCTAACCTAACCTAACCTAACCTAACCTGACCTAACCTAACCTAACCTAACCTAACCTAACCTGACCTGACCTAACCTAACCTAACCTAACCTAACCTAACCTAACCTAACCTAACCTATCCTAACCTAACCGAGACATTAAAAATTAGTCACAAGGCAAAAAGACGATTCAAAGTGACTGACATACCAAGCAATTAATTAGTGAAATCAGTCTTTGTTGACTACTCCAAAGCCTTTCAGTTTGTCGACCTCAGTATACTGTTAGGAAAAAGTGCATTATTAAGACATTATTAGTGGTTGTATCACGGTATTTTATAATAGACTTATAACTAGTTTCCCCTGAAAATCTTTCGTTTTCTATCATTCTTTCATTCTACACGCCTGAGCCCTGACAGAGACCCAGAGAAATGTAAACAGGCACGAGTCAGACTTGATATAGGGCTGAATTTGTTGCTTTTCAGAGAGGGGCAGTCGGTCTGTACATGCGTGAGGTGGCGAGAGGCGTGTCCAGGGGGCGGCTAGTAGCGTGTGCCACCGTGGAAATATGTACAGACATAAAGAAGACGCCCTCAAGAAAGGTAAGGCCGGTTCCAGCTTTTATTTTTATTTATTTATTTCCATCCCGGCCTGGGACCCCCCCTTTCCCGAGTCCTGAGGTGTTGGGGGACGGCCCGGGGGTGCTGTGTGCCCGTGAGTGTACCAGGTGCTCAAGCTTATACAAAACAAGGAAAGTTTGAAGCATTTTTAGAGGGGCAGTCGGTCTGTACATGCGTGTACATTAATTTTGAGGTGTTCCTTGTCATCCCCTGTCACTCCTGCCTGCCTCTGTCACCTCTACCAATCCCTGTCAAGCTCTGCCAAGCCCTTTGTCACCTCTCAAGTAATGAGGTGGCTTGAGATGTGAGATTTTAAACAGAAGCCTTTGCTGTCACCCCTGCCAAGCCCTACCAAACCCTGTCAGCCCCCACCAAGGCCCTCTCAAGACCCACCAAGGCCTGTCAACCCCCTACCGAGACCTATCAGCTCTATAATCTGAAAAAAGTGCAGTGTCTTAGGAGGGATTGATTAAGTAAACAGTGACTTATGGCCAAAATGGAACTATATGGAGATTAAGTAGAGATTAGAATAGAAGCTGAAATTGAGCAGGATAGTTACAATCACAGACTTCCAACTTGCTACTCCTTGGTGTGAAAGAATCTGCAGGAAATTAAGTACATGGCAACTCCTGTTAGTCCCTCATGTGTTCTTGAAAGCAGACTGACAGATTCAGTGTGTGACATGCTGACGTGGGGGAAGGCTGTCTGGTGGCTGCTCTATGCTGTAGCTAACAAAATGGTTGTGTTTCAAGTGTTGTCATGCCTGGAAAGTCTACAGGTCATCATTACTAGTATAAATGTGTACTACAATGGTGAAATTTAGTGAAAAAATGTGCTGTTTATGTATTGGCAGGGAAAGATTTGTGCTCATCAAGACAATGATAAAAAAAATTTTTATATTATTATTATTATTACTATTTTTTTTCTTTTACTTGTTTTGCTGTAAGATGAGACTACAATAACTGCCCCTTGATGCCCTATAAGGTACCGCCAAGCACCAAGGGGCGGCCACCACGGTGCACAGTGAAGCACGTCCCAGCATCCCTGTCACCATCTTTTCCCTGCCAATAATTATGCATTACATTTCCCAACTAATTTCATTCTAGTGCAACATTTCTACTACTAATGGTGACCTGTACACTTCCCAGCATGACCAGTACAGCACTTCAAACAAACACAGCCTTTTCTTAGCCACAGCAAGGTGCAGCCACGACAGACAGCCTTCCCTAAGTCAGCATGTCACACTGCATCCATAACACTGAGCTTCCAGGAACACATCTGGGGGACTGATACAAGTTGCTGTGTAGGTCATTTGTCCCAGCAGACTCTTTCACACCAAGCAGGCATGAGGTGGTAGTCTGTGCAGTGCGTCAGTGCTTGGAATTTTGAACCGGTCTTGCTGCATCTATGGCCCAGAGACCAAACACAGACCAAACAGAGGGCTAGCTGAACCTAACACAAACCAAACAGACGCCCACCAGAACCATACACAGGCCCACAGAACTAACTGACTGGCTGGCCGGCTGACTCGCTGGCTGAGTGACTGACTGACTGACTGACTGACTGGCTGGCTGGCTGGCTTGCTGGCTGGCTTACTAACTGACTGACTGACTGACTGGCTGGCTGAGTGACTGATTGACTGGCTGGTTAGCTAGTTGGGTGGCTAGCTGGTTGGTTGAATGGCTGACTGACTGACTGACTGACTGACTGACTGACTGACTAGCTGAGTGACTGATTGATTGGCTGGTTGGTTGAATGCCTAGCTGGCTGGTTGAATGGCTGACTGACTGACTGACTGACTGACTGACTGACTGACTGACTGACTGACTGACTAGCTGAGTGACTGATTGATTGGCTGGTTTGTCGAATGGCTAGCTGGCTGGTTGAATGGCTAACTGACTGACTGACTGACTGACTGACTGACTGACTGACTGACTGACTGACTGACTGACTGACTGACTAACTGAGTGACTGATTGATTGGCTGGTTGGTTGAATGGCTAGCTGGCTGGTTGAATGGCTGACTGACTGACTGACTGACTGACTTACTGACTGACTGACTGACTAACTGACTAGCTGAGTGACTGATTGATTGGCTGGTTGGTTGAATGGCTGACTGACTGACTGACTGACTGACTGACTGACTGACTGACTGACTGACTGACTGACTGACTGACTGACTAGCTGAGTGACTGATTGATTGGCTAGTTGGTTGAATGGCTAGCTGGCTGGTTGAATGGCTGACTGACTGGCTGACTGACTGACTAACTGACTGACTGACTGACTGACTGACTGACTGACTGACTGACTAGCTGAGTGACTGATTGATTGGCTGGTTGGTTGAATGCCTAGCTGGCTGGTTGAATGGCTGACTGACTGACTGACTGACTGACTGACTGACTGACTGACTGACTGACTGACTGACTGACTGACTAGCTGAGTGACTGATTGATTGGCTGGTTGGTTGAATGGCTAGCTGGCTGGTTGAATGGCTAACTGACTGACTGACTGACTGACTGACTGACTGACTGACTGACTGACTGACTGACTAACTGAGTGACTAATTGATTGGCTGGTTGGTTGAATGGCTAGCTGGCTGGTTGAATGGCTGACTGACTGACTGACTGACTGACTGACTGACTGACTGACTGACTGACTGACTAACTGACTAGCTGAGTGACTGATTGATTGGCTGGTTGGTTGAATGGCTAGCTGGCTGGTTGAATGGCTGACTGACTGACTGACTGACTGACTGACTGACTGACTGACTGACTGACTGAGTGACTGATTGATTGGCTAGTTGGTTGAATGGCTAGCTGGCTGGTTGAATGGCTGACTGACTGGCTGACTGACTGACTGACTGACTGACTGAATGACTGACTGACTGACTGACTAGCTGAGTGACTGATTGATTGGCTGGTTGGTTGAATGCCTAGCTGGCTGGTTGAATGGCTGACTGACTGACTGACTGACTGACTGACTGACTGACTGACTGACTGACTGACTGACTAGCTGAGTGACTGATTTATTGGCTGGTTGGTTGAATGGCTAGCTGGCTGGTTGAATGGCTAACTGACTGACTGACTGACTGACTGACTGACTGACTGACTGACTGACTGACTGACTGACTGACTGACTAACTGAGTGACTGATTGATTGGCTGGTTGGTTGAATGGCTAGCTGGCTGGTTGAATGGCTGACTGACTGACTGACTGACTGACTGACTGACTGACTGACTGACTGACTGACTGACTAACTGACTAGCTGAGTGACTGATTGATTGGCTGGTTGGTTGAATGGCTAGCTGGCTGGTTGAATGGCTGACTGACTGACTGACTGACTGACTGACTGACTGACTGACTGACTGACTGACTGACTAGCTGAGTGACTGATTGATTGGCTAGTTGGTTGAATGGCTAGCTGGCTGGTTGAATGGCTGACTGACTGGCTGACTGACTGACTGACTGACTGACTGACTGACTGACTGACTGACTGACTAGCTGAGTGACTGATTGATTGGCTGGTTGGTTGAATGGCTAGCTGGCTGGTTGAATGGCTGACTGAATGACTGACTGACTGACTGACTGACTGACTGACTGACTGACTGACTGAGGCAGAGAGACAGGTAGGTGTTGGCAGGGTTGGTTTGGTTTGGAGTGTTGAGGTTTTATGATATTGTAGAGACAGAGAGGTTCAAAGCTTAATTAGACTTGTATCTTTGAGCCATGAGTCAGTAGAGAGGGAGAAAGAGGCAGACAGGCAGAGAGACAGGAAAAACAGGGAGGAAGAAAAGCTATTTGCACTGTACCTATAGGTCAGTATGGTGTAGAGTTGTATACTTGAATCAAGAGTAAATATAGACGCAGATACGAAGGCGGGCAAGCTGAGAGAGAGGGAAAGAAAGGGTCTGAATGAAAGGGAGGAGTCAGGCCTGCAGAAGGGGAGCTTTTGGTATTGTTTACTGATTAGTGTGAAAAAGTGTTGTGTTGTGTTGTGAGGTGCAGAGAAAGAGAGAGAGGCTTGTGTGGTGATATTTCATGTTGATGTACAGCAATATGAAATAGTTCTCAGGAGAGAGAGAAAGAGATAGAAATTAGTGACACACACACACACACACACACACACACACACACACACACACACACACAGTAATACTCTATAGAAACCTATTTCTTTCCTAATTTGTCTATCTCCATCTTGTTTTTCATTGTAAGTCATTAATGTTTATCTTGTATTGTCTTGGCATTATTAAAACATGAGGTATATTATTATTAGTGGTTGTAGTTTTGTATCACAACATTAACTTATATTAGTTTTGCCTGAAAATCTCTCGTTTTCTAACATTCTCCCATCCTGCAGGCCTGAGTCCAGACCGAGACCCAGAGAAATGTAAACAAACGCACCAGTCAGACTTGATATAGGAGTGAATTTGTTGCTTTTTAAAGCGGCAGTCGGTCTGTACATGTGTGAGGTGGCGAGGGGTGTCGCCAGGGGGCGGCTAGTAGCGTCTGCCACCAGGAAAATATGTAAAAACATAAAAAAGACGCTTCTCAAGAAAGGTAAGGCCGGTTGCAGCTTTTATTTTTTCTTTATTTCTTTCCATCAGGTTAGGTTTATATTAATTCAGTTAGTTAGGTTTGGTTAAGTCTTTCTCTCTCTCTCTCTCTCTCTCTCTCTCTCTCTCTCTCTCTCTCTCTCTCTCTCTCTCTCTCTCTCTCTCTCTCTCTCTCTCTCTCTCTCTCTGTGGTGCTAATGGTGCAGGAAGGCCTTGTCTACCTGCACCATAAGCCACTATACCATGCGTCACTGTACATTTAAACTGTACCCCAAAAACTTAACCTAACTGGCCCTCACTTAAAAAAAAATATATCGTTTTTTTTTCGTGTTCTTAATATTTCAGTGCTACAATACCACATCACTGTACCCTATGATGCTAATGGTGCAGGAAGGCCTTGTCTACCTTCACCATAAGCGACTGTACCATGCGTCACTGTACCTTAAAACTGTACCACAAAAACAACCTAACTGGCCCTCACCTGAAAAAAAATATCTTTTTTTTTTGTGTTTGCTTAATATTTCAGTGCTACAGTACCACAGCACTGTACTCTATGGTGCTAATGGTGCAGGAAGGCCTTGTCTACCTTCACCATAAGCCACTGTACCATGTGTCACTGTACCTTAAATCTGTACCACAAAAACAACCTAACTGGCCCTCACCTGAAAAAAAATCTCTTTTTTTTTTAACCTAACCTAACCTAACCTAACCTTACCTAACCTAACCTAACCTAACCTAACCTGACCTGACCTGACCTAACCTAACCTAACCTAACCTAACCTGACCTAACCTAACCTAACCTAACCTAACCTAACCTGACCTGACCTAACCTAACCTAACCTAACCTAACCTAACCTAACCTAACCTAACCTATCCTAACCTAACCGAGACATTAAAAATTAGTCACAAGGCAAAAAGACGATTCAAAGTGACTGACATACCAAGCAATTAATTAGTGAAATCAGTCTTTGTTGACTACTCCAAAGCCTTTCAGTTTGTCGACCTCAGTATACTGTTAGGAAAAAGTGCATTATTAAGACATTATTAGTGGTTGTATCACGGTATTTTATAATAGACTTATAACTAGTTTCCCCTGAAAATCTTTCGTTTTCTATCATTCTTTCATTCTACACGCCTGAGCCCTGACAGAGACCCAGAGAAATGTAAACAGGCACGAGTCAGACTTGATATAGGGCTGAATTTGTTGCTTTTCAGAGAGGGGCAGTCGGTCTGTACATGCGTGAGGTGGCGAGAGGCGTGTCCAGGGGGCGGCTAGTAGCGTGTGCCACCGTGGAAATATGTACAGACATAAAGAAGACGCCCTCAAGAAAGGTAAGGCCGGTTCCAGCTTTTATTTTTATTTATTTATTTCCATCCCGGCCTGGGACCCCCCCTTTCCCGAGTCCTGAGGTGTTGGGGGACGGCCCGGGGGTGCTGTGTGCCCGTGAGTGTACCAGGTGCTCAAGCTTATACAAAACAAGGAAAGTTTGAAGCATTTTTAGAGGGGCAGTCGGTCTGTACATGCGTGTACATTAATTTTGAGGTGTTCCTTGTCATCCCCTGTCACTCCTGCCTGCCTCTGTCACCTCTACCAATCCCTGTCAAGCTCTGCCAAGCCCTTTGTCACCTCTCAAGTAATGAGGTGGCTTGAGATGTGAGATTTTAAACAGAAGCCTTTGCTGTCACCCCTGCCAAGCCCTACCAAACCCTGTCAGCCCCCACCAAGGCCCTCTCAAGACCCACCAAGGCCTGTCAACCCCCTACCGAGACCTATCAGCTCTATAATCTGAAAAAAGTGCAGTGTCTTAGGAGGGATTGATTAAGTAAACAGTGACTTATGGCCAAAATGGAACTATATGGAGATTAAGTAGAGATTAGAATAGAAGCTGAAATTGAGCAGGATAGTTACAATCACAGACTTCCAACTTGCTACTCCTTGGTGTGAAAGAATCTGCAGGAAATTAAGTACATGGCAACTCCTGTTAGTCCCTCATGTGTTCTTGAAAGCAGACTGACAGATTCAGTGTGTGACATGCTGACGTGGGGGAAGGCTGTCTGGTGGCTGCTCTATGCTGTAGCTAACAAAATGGTTGTGTTTCAAGTGTTGTCATGCCTGGAAAGTCTACAGGTCATCATTACTAGTATAAATGTGTACTACAATGGTGAAATTTAGTGAAAAAATGTGCTGTTTATGTATTGGCAGGGAAAGATTTGTGCTCATCAAGACAATGATAAAAAAAATTTTTATATTATTATTATTATTACTATTTTTTTTCTTTTACTTGTTTTGCTGTAAGATGAGACTACAATAACTGCCCCTTGATGCCCTATAAGGTACCGCCAAGCACCAAGGGGCGGCCACCACGGTGCACAGTGAAGCACGTCCCAGCATCCCTGTCACCATCTTTTCCCTGCCAATAATTATGCATTACATTTCCCAACTAATTTCATTCTAGTGCAACATTTCTACTACTAATGGTGACCTGTACACTTCCCAGCATGACCAGTACAGCACTTCAAACAAACACAGCCTTTTCTTAGCCACAGCAAGGTGCAGCCACGACAGACAGCCTTCCCTAAGTCAGCATGTCACACTGCATCCATAACACTGAGCTTCCAGGAACACATCTGGGGGACTGATACAAGTTGCTGTGTAGGTCATTTGTCCCAGCAGACTCTTTCACACCAAGCAGGCATGAGGTGGTAGTCTGTGCAGTGCGTCAGTGCTTGGAATTTTGAACCGGTCTTGCTGCATCTATGGCCCAGAGACCAAACACAGACCAAACAGAGGGCTAGCTGAACCTAACACAAACCAAACAGACGCCCACCAGAACCATACACAGGCCCACAGAACTAACTGACTGGCTGGCCGGCTGACTCGCTGGCTGAGTGACTGACTGACTGACTGACTGACTGGCTGGCTGGCTGGCTTGCTGGCTGGCTTACTAACTGACTGACTGACTGACTGGCTGGCTGAGTGACTGATTGACTGGCTGGTTAGCTAGTTGGGTGGCTAGCTGGTTGGTTGAATGGCTGACTGACTGACTGACTGACTGACTGACTGACTGACTAGCTGAGTGACTGATTGATTGGCTGGTTGGTTGAATGCCTAGCTGGCTGGTTGAATGGCTGACTGACTGACTGACTGACTGACTGACTGACTGACTGACTGACTAGCTGAGTGACTGATTGATTGGCTGGTTTGTCGAATGGCTAGCTGGCTGGTTGAATGGCTAACTGACTGACTGACTGACTGACTGACTGACTGACTGACTGACTGACTGACTGACTGACTGACTGACTAACTGAGTGACTGATTGATTGGCTGGTTGGTTGAATGGCTAGCTGGCTGGTTGAATGGCTGACTGACTGACTGACTGACTGACTTACTGACTGACTGACTGACTAACTGACTAGCTGAGTGACTGATTGATTGGCTGGTTGGTTGAATGGCTGACTGACTGACTGACTGACTGACTGACTGACTGACTGACTGACTGACTGACTGACTGACTGACTGACTAGCTGAGTGACTGATTGATTGGCTAGTTGGTTGAATGGCTAGCTGGCTGGTTGAATGGCTGACTGACTGGCTGACTGACTGACTAACTGACTGACTGACTGACTGACTGACTGACTGACTGACTGACTAGCTGAGTGACTGATTGATTGGCTGGTTGGTTGAATGCCTAGCTGGCTGGTTGAATGGCTGACTGACTGACTGACTGACTGACTGACTGACTGACTGACTGACTGACTGACTGACTGACTGACTAGCTGAGTGACTGATTGATTGGCTGGTTGGTTGAATGGCTAGCTGGCTGGTTGAATGGCTAACTGACTGACTGACTGACTGACTGACTGACTGACTGACTGACTGACTGACTGACTAACTGAGTGACTAATTGATTGGCTGGTTGGTTGAATGGCTAGCTGGCTGGTTGAATGGCTGACTGACTGACTGACTGACTGACTGACTGACTGACTGACTGACTGACTGACTAACTGACTAGCTGAGTGACTGATTGATTGGCTGGTTGGTTGAATGGCTAGCTGGCTGGTTGAATGGCTGACTGACTGACTGACTGACTGACTGACTGACTGACTGACTGACTGACTGAGTGACTGATTGATTGGCTAGTTGGTTGAATGGCTAGCTGGCTGGTTGAATGGCTGACTGACTGGCTGACTGACTGACTGACTGACTGACTGAATGACTGACTGACTGACTGACTAGCTGAGTGACTGATTGATTGGCTGGTTGGTTGAATGCCTAGCTGGCTGGTTGAATGGCTGACTGACTGACTGACTGACTGACTGACTGACTGACTGACTGACTGACTGACTGACTAGCTGAGTGACTGATTTATTGGCTGGTTGGTTGAATGGCTAGCTGGCTGGTTGAATGGCTAACTGACTGACTGACTGACTGACTGACTGACTGACTGACTGACTGACTGACTGACTGACTGACTGACTAACTGAGTGACTGATTGATTGGCTGGTTGGTTGAATGGCTAGCTGGCTGGTTGAATGGCTGACTGACTGACTGACTGACTGACTGACTGACTGACTGACTGACTGACTGACTGACTAACTGACTAGCTGAGTGACTGATTGATTGGCTGGTTGGTTGAATGGCTAGCTGGCTGGTTGAATGGCTGACTGACTGACTGACTGACTGACTGACTGACTGACTGACTGACTGACTGACTGACTAGCTGAGTGACTGATTGATTGGCTAGTTGGTTGAATGGCTAGCTGGCTGGTTGAATGGCTGACTGACTGGCTGACTGACTGACTGACTGACTGACTGACTGACTGACTGACTGACTGACTAGCTGAGTGACTGATTGATTGGCTGGTTGGTTGAATGGCTAGCTGGCTGGTTGAATGGCTGACTGAATGACTGACTGACTGACTGACTGACTGACTGACTGACTGACTGACTGAGGCAGAGAGACAGGTAGGTGTTGGCAGGGTTGGTTTGGTTTGGAGTGTTGAGGTTTTATGATATTGTAGAGACAGAGAGGTTCAAAGCTTAATTAGACTTGTATCTTTGAGCCATGAGTCAGTAGAGAGGGAGAAAGAGGCAGACAGGCAGAGAGACAGGAAAAACAGGGAGGAAGAAAAGCTATTTGCACTGTACCTATAGGTCAGTATGGTGTAGAGTTGTATACTTGAATCAAGAGTAAATATAGACGCAGATACGAAGGCGGGCAAGCTGAGAGAGAGGGAAAGAAAGGGTCTGAATGAAAGGGAGGAGTCAGGCCTGCAGAAGGGGAGCTTTTGGTATTGTTTACTGATTAGTGTGAAAAAGTGTTGTGTTGTGTTGTGAGGTGCAGAGAAAGAGAGAGAGGCTTGTGTGGTGATATTTCATGTTGATGTACAGCAATATGAAATAGTTCTCAGGAGAGAGAGAAAGAGATAGAAATTAGTGACACACACACACACACACACACACACACACACACACACACACACAGTAATACTCTATAGAAACCTATTTCTTTCCTAATTTGTCTATCTCCATCTTGTTTTTCATTGTAAGTCATTAATGTTTATCTTGTATTGTCTTGGCATTATTAAAACATGAGGTATATTATTATTAGTGGTTGTAGTTTTGTATCACAACATTAACTTATATTAGTTTTGCCTGAAAATCTCTCGTTTTCTAACATTCTCCCATCCTGCAGGCCTGAGTCCAGACCGAGACCCAGAGAAATGTAAACAAACGCACCAGTCAGACTTGATATAGGAGTGAATTTGTTGCTTTTTAAAGCGGCAGTCGGTCTGTACATGTGTGAGGTGGCGAGGGGTGTCGCCAGGGGGCGGCTAGTAGCGTCTGCCACCAGGAAAATATGTAAAAACATAAAAAAGACGCTTCTCAAGAAAGGTAAGGCCGGTTGCAGCTTTTATTTTTTCTTTATTTCTTTCCATCAGGTTAGGTTTATATTAATTCAGTTAGTTAGGTTTGGTTAAGTCTTTCTCTCTCTCTCTCTCTCTCTCTCTCTCTCTCTCTCTCTCTCTCTCTCTCTCTCTCTCTCTCTCTCTCTCTCTCTCTCTCTCTCTCTCTGTGGTGCTAATGGTGCAGGAAGGCCTTGTCTACCTGCACCATAAGCCACTATACCATGCGTCACTGTACATTTAAACTGTACCCCAAAAACTTAACCTAACTGGCCCTCACTTAAAAAAAAATATATCGTTTTTTTTTCGTGTTCTTAATATTTCAGTGCTACAATACCACATCACTGTACCCTATGATGCTAATGGTGCAGGAAGGCCTTGTCTACCTTCACCATAAGCGACTGTACCATGCGTCACTGTACCTTAAAACTGTACCACAAAAACAACCTAACTGGCCCTCACCTGAAAAAAAATATCTTTTTTTTTTGTGTTTGCTTAATATTTCAGTGCTACAGTACCACAGCACTGTACTCTATGGTGCTAATGGTGCAGGAAGGCCTTGTCTACCTTCACCATAAGCCACTGTACCATGTGTCACTGTACCTTAAATCTGTACCACAAAAACAACCTAACTGGCCCTCACCTGAAAAAAAATCTCTTTTTTTTTTAACCTAACCTAACCTAACCTAACCTTACCTAACCTAACCTAACCTAACCTAACCTGACCTGACCTGACCTAACCTAACCTAACCTAACCTAACCTGACCTAACCTAACCTAACCTAACCTAACCTAACCTGACCTGACCTAACCTAACCTAACCTAACCTAACCTAACCTAACCTAACCTAACCTATCCTAACCTAACCGAGACATTAAAAATTAGTCACAAGGCAAAAAGACGATTCAAAGTGACTGACATACCAAGCAATTAATTAGTGAAATCAGTCTTTGTTGACTACTCCAAAGCCTTTCAGTTTGTCGACCTCAGTATACTGTTAGGAAAAAGTGCATTATTAAGACATTATTAGTGGTTGTATCACGGTATTTTATAATAGACTTATAACTAGTTTCCCCTGAAAATCTTTCGTTTTCTATCATTCTTTCATTCTACACGCCTGAGCCCTGACAGAGACCCAGAGAAATGTAAACAGGCACGAGTCAGACTTGATATAGGGCTGAATTTGTTGCTTTTCAGAGAGGGGCAGTCGGTCTGTACATGCGTGAGGTGGCGAGAGGCGTGTCCAGGGGGCGGCTAGTAGCGTGTGCCACCGTGGAAATATGTACAGACATAAAGAAGACGCCCTCAAGAAAGGTAAGGCCGGTTCCAGCTTTTATTTTTATTTATTTATTTCCATCCCGGCCTGGGACCCCCCCTTTCCCGAGTCCTGAGGTGTTGGGGGACGGCCCGGGGGTGCTGTGTGCCCGTGAGTGTACCAGGTGCTCAAGCTTATACAAAACAAGGAAAGTTTGAAGCATTTTTAGAGGGGCAGTCGGTCTGTACATGCGTGTACATTAATTTTGAGGTGTTCCTTGTCATCCCCTGTCACTCCTGCCTGCCTCTGTCACCTCTACCAATCCCTGTCAAGCTCTGCCAAGCCCTTTGTCACCTCTCAAGTAATGAGGTGGCTTGAGATGTGAGATTTTAAACAGAAGCCTTTGCTGTCACCCCTGCCAAGCCCTACCAAACCCTGTCAGCCCCCACCAAGGCCCTCTCAAGACCCACCAAGGCCTGTCAACCCCCTACCGAGACCTATCAGCTCTATAATCTGAAAAAAGTGCAGTGTCTTAGGAGGGATTGATTAAGTAAACAGTGACTTATGGCCAAAATGGAACTATATGGAGATTAAGTAGAGATTAGAATAGAAGCTGAAATTGAGCAGGATAGTTACAATCACAGACTTCCAACTTGCTACTCCTTGGTGTGAAAGAATCTGCAGGAAATTAAGTACATGGCAACTCCTGTTAGTCCCTCATGTGTTCTTGAAAGCAGACTGACAGATTCAGTGTGTGACATGCTGACGTGGGGGAAGGCTGTCTGGTGGCTGCTCTATGCTGTAGCTAACAAAATGGTTGTGTTTCAAGTGTTGTCATGCCTGGAAAGTCTACAGGTCATCATTACTAGTATAAATGTGTACTACAATGGTGAAATTTAGTGAAAAAATGTGCTGTTTATGTATTGGCAGGGAAAGATTTGTGCTCATCAAGACAATGATAAAAAAAATTTTTATATTATTATTATTATTACTATTTTTTTTCTTTTACTTGTTTTGCTGTAAGATGAGACTACAATAACTGCCCCTTGATGCCCTATAAGGTACCGCCAAGCACCAAGGGGCGGCCACCACGGTGCACAGTGAAGCACGTCCCAGCATCCCTGTCACCATCTTTTCCCTGCCAATAATTATGCATTACATTTCCCAACTAATTTCATTCTAGTGCAACATTTCTACTACTAATGGTGACCTGTACACTTCCCAGCATGACCAGTACAGCACTTCAAACAAACACAGCCTTTTCTTAGCCACAGCAAGGTGCAGCCACGACAGACAGCCTTCCCTAAGTCAGCATGTCACACTGCATCCATAACACTGAGCTTCCAGGAACACATCTGGGGGACTGATACAAGTTGCTGTGTAGGTCATTTGTCCCAGCAGACTCTTTCACACCAAGCAGGCATGAGGTGGTAGTCTGTGCAGTGCGTCAGTGCTTGGAATTTTGAACCGGTCTTGCTGCATCTATGGCCCAGAGACCAAACACAGACCAAACAGAGGGCTAGCTGAACCTAACACAAACCAAACAGACGCCCACCAGAACCATACACAGGCCCACAGAACTAACTGACTGGCTGGCCGGCTGACTCGCTGGCTGAGTGACTGACTGACTGACTGACTGACTGGCTGGCTGGCTGGCTTGCTGGCTGGCTTACTAACTGACTGACTGACTGACTGGCTGGCTGAGTGACTGATTGACTGGCTGGTTAGCTAGTTGGGTGGCTAGCTGGTTGGTTGAATGGCTGACTGACTGACTGACTGACTGACTGACTGACTGACTAGCTGAGTGACTGATTGATTGGCTGGTTGGTTGAATGCCTAGCTGGCTGGTTGAATGGCTGACTGACTGACTGACTGACTGACTGACTGACTGACTGACTGACTGACTGACTAGCTGAGTGACTGATTGATTGGCTGGTTTGTCGAATGGCTAGCTGGCTGGTTGAATGGCTAACTGACTGACTGACTGACTGACTGACTGACTGACTGACTGACTGACTGACTGACTGACTGACTGACTAACTGAGTGACTGATTGATTGGCTGGTTGGTTGAATGGCTAGCTGGCTGGTTGAATGGCTGACTGACTGACTGACTGACTGACTTACTGACTGACTGACTGACTAACTGACTAGCTGAGTGACTGATTGATTGGCTGGTTGGTTGAATGGCTGACTGACTGACTGACTGACTGACTGACTGACTGACTGACTGACTGACTGACTGACTGACTGACTGACTAGCTGAGTGACTGATTGATTGGCTAGTTGGTTGAATGGCTAGCTGGCTGGTTGAATGGCTGACTGACTGGCTGACTGACTGACTAACTGACTGACTGACTGACTGACTGACTGACTGACTGACTGACTAGCTGAGTGACTGATTGATTGGCTGGTTGGTTGAATGCCTAGCTGGCTGGTTGAATGGCTGACTGACTGACTGACTGACTGACTGACTGACTGACTGACTGACTGACTGACTGACTGACTGACTAGCTGAGTGACTGATTGATTGGCTGGTTGGTTGAATGGCTAGCTGGCTGGTTGAATGGCTAACTGACTGACTGACTGACTGACTGACTGACTGACTGACTGACTGACTGACTGACTAACTGAGTGACTAATTGATTGGCTGGTTGGTTGAATGGCTAGCTGGCTGGTTGAATGGCTGACTGACTGACTGACTGACTGACTGACTGACTGACTGACTGACTGACTGACTAGCTGAGTGACTGATTGATTGGCTGGTTGGTTGAATGGCTAGCTGGCTGGTTGAATGGCTGACTGACTGACTGACTGACTGACTGACTGACTGACTGACTGACTGACTGAGTGACTGATTGATTGGCTAGTTGGTTGAATGGCTAGCTGGCTGGTTGAATGGCTGACTGACTGGCTGACTGACTGACTGACTGACTGACTGAATGACTGACTGACTGACTGACTAGCTGAGTGACTGATTGATTGGCTGGTTGGTTGAATGCCTAGCTGGCTGGTTGAATGGCTGACTGACTGACTGACTGACTGACTGACTGACTGACTGACTGACTGACTGACTGACTAGCTGAGTGACTGATTTATTGGCTGGTTGGTTGAATGGCTAGCTGGCTGGTTGAATGGCTAACTGACTGACTGACTGACTGACTGACTGACTGACTGACTGACTGACTGACTGACTGACTGACTGACTAACTGAGTGACTGATTGATTGGCTGGTTGGTTGAATGGCTAGCTGGCTGGTTGAATGGCTGACTGACTGACTGACTGACTGACTGACTGACTGACTGACTGACTGACTGACTGACTAACTGACTAGCTGAGTGACTGATTGATTGGCTTGTTGGTTGAATGGCTAGCTGGCTGGTTGAATGGCTGACTGACTGACTGACTGACTGACTGACTGACTGACTGACTGACTGACTAGCTGAGTGACTGATTGATTGGCTAGTTGGTTGAATGGCTAGCTGGCTGGTTGAATGGCTGACTGACTGGCTGACTGACTGACTGACTGACTGACTGACTGACTGACTGACTGACTGACTAGCTGAGTGACTGATTGATTGGCTGGTTGGTTGAATGGCTAGCTGGCTGGTTGAATGGCTGACTGAATGACTGACTGACTGACTGACTGACTGACTGACTGACTGACTGACTGAGGCAGAGAGACAGGTAGGTGTTGGCAGGGTTGGTTTGGTTTGGAGTGTTGAGGTTTTATGATATTGTAGAGACAGAGAGGTTCAAAGCTTAATTAGACTTGTATCTTTGAGCCATGAGTCAGTAGAGAGGGAGAAAGAGGCAGACAGGCAGAGAGACAGGAAAAACAGGGAGGAAGAAAAGCTATTTGCACTGTACCTATAGGTCAGTATGGTGTAGAGTTGTATACTTGAATCAAGAGTAAATATAGACGCAGATACGAAGGCGGGCAAGCTGAGAGAGAGGGAAAGAAAGGGTCTGAATGAAAGGGAGGAGTCAGGCCTGCAGAAGGGGAGCTTTTGGTATTGTTTACTGATTAGTGTGAAAAAGTGTTGTGTTGTGTTGTGAGGTGCAGAGAAAGAGAGAGAGGCTTGTGTGGTGATATTTCATGTTGATGTACAGCAATATGAAATAGTTCTCAGGAGAGAGAGAAAGAGATAGAAATTAGTGACACACACACACACACACACACACACACACACACACACACACACAGTAATACTCTATAGAAACCTATTTCTTTCCTAATTTGTCTATCTCCATCTTGTTTTTCATTGTAAGTCATTAATGTTTATCTTGTATTGTCTTGGCATTATTAAAACATGAGGTATATTATTATTAGTGGTTGTAGTTTTGTATCACAACATTAACTTATATTAGTTTTGCCTGAAAATCTCTCGTTTTCTAACATTCTCCCATCCTGCAGGCCTGAGTCCAGACCGAGACCCAGAGAAATGTAAACAAACGCACCAGTCAGACTTGATATAGGAGTGAATTTGTTGCTTTTTAAAGCGGCAGTCGGTCTGTACATGTGTGAGGTGGCGAGGGG
This sequence comes from Scylla paramamosain, assembly GCF_035594125.1. Lineage (NCBI taxonomy): Eukaryota > Metazoa > Arthropoda > Malacostraca > Decapoda > Portunidae > Scylla > Scylla paramamosain. Next base: position 15,771 of record NW_026973805.1, on the reverse strand, counting down.
TGTCGCCAGGGGGCGGCTAGTAGCGTCTGCCACCAGGAAAATATGTAAAAACATAAAAAAGACGCTTCTCAAGAAAGGTAAGGCCGGTTGCAGCTTTTATTTTTTCTTTATTTCTTTCCATCAGGTTAGGTTTATATTAATTCAGTTAGTTAGGTTTGGTTAAGTCTTTCTCTCTCTCTCTCTCTCTCTCTCTCTCTCTCTCTCTCTCTCTCTCTCTCTCTCTCTCTCTCTCTCTCTCTCTCTCTCTCTCTCTCTCTCTGTGGTGCTAATGGTGCAGGAAGGCCTTGTCTACCTGCACCATAAGCCACTATACCATGCGTCACTGTACATTTAAACTGTACCCCAAAAACTTAACCTAACTGGCCCTCACTTAAAAAAAAATATATCGTTTTTTTTTCGTGTTCTTAATATTTCAGTGCTACAATACCACATCACTGTACCCTATGATGCTAATGGTGCAGGAAGGCCTTGTCTACCTTCACCATAAGCGACTGTACCATGCGTCACTGTACCTTAAAACTGTACCACAAAAACAACCTAACTGGCCCTCACCTGAAAAAAAATATCTTTTTTTTTTGTGTTTGCTTAATATTTCAGTGCTACAGTACCACAGCACTGTACTCTATGGTGCTAATGGTGCAGGAAGGCCTTGTCTACCTTCACCATAAGCCACTGTACCATGTGTCACTGTACCTTAAATCTGTACCACAAAAACAACCTAACTGGCCCTCACCTGAAAAAAAATCTCTTTTTTTTTTAACCTAACCTAACCTAACCTAACCTTACCTAACCTAACCTAACCTAACCTAACCTGACCTGACCTGACCTAACCTAACCTAACCTAACCTAACCTGACCTAACCTAACCTAACCTAACCTAACCTAACCTGACCTGACCTAACCTAACCTAACCTAACCTAACCTAACCTAACCTAACCTAACCTATCCTAACCTAACCGAGACATTAAAAATTAGTCACAAGGCAAAAAGACGATTCAAAGTGACTGACATACCAAGCAATTAATTAGTGAAATCAGTCTTTGTTGACTACTCCAAAGCCTTTCAGTTTGTCGACCTCAGTATACTGTTAGGAAAAAGTGCATTATTAAGACATTATTAGTGGTTGTATCACGGTATTTTATAATAGACTTATAACTAGTTTCCCCTGAAAATCTTTCGTTTTCTATCATTCTTTCATTCTACACGCCTGAGCCCTGACAGAGACCCAGAGAAATGTAAACAGGCACGAGTCAGACTTGATATAGGGCTGAATTTGTTGCTTTTCAGAGAGGGGCAGTCGGTCTGTACATGCGTGAGGTGGCGAGAGGCGTGTCCAGGGGGCGGCTAGTAGCGTGTGCCACCGTGGAAATATGTACAGACATAAAGAAGACGCCCTCAAGAAAGGTAAGGCCGGTTCCAGCTTTTATTTTTATTTATTTATTTCCATCCCGGCCTGGGACCCCCCCTTTCCCGAGTCCTGAGGTGTTGGGGGACGGCCCGGGGGTGCTGTGTGCCCGTGAGTGTACCAGGTGCTCAAGCTTATACAAAACAAGGAAAGTTTGAAGCATTTTTAGAGGGGCAGTCGGTCTGTACATGCGTGTACATTAATTTTGAGGTGTTCCTTGTCATCCCCTGTCACTCCTGCCTGCCTCTGTCACCTCTACCAATCCCTGTCAAGCTCTGCCAAGCCCTTTGTCACCTCTCAAGTAATGAGGTGGCTTGAGATGTGAGATTTTAAACAGAAGCCTTTGCTGTCACCCCTGCCAAGCCCTACCAAACCCTGTCAGCCCCCACCAAGGCCCTCTCAAGACCCACCAAGGCCTGTCAACCCCCTACCGAGACCTATCAGCTCTATAATCTGAAAAAAGTGCAGTGTCTTAGGAGGGATTGATTAAGTAAACAGTGACTTATGGCCAAAATGGAACTATATGGAGATTAAGTAGAGATTAGAATAGAAGCTGAAATTGAGCAGGATAGTTACAATCACAGACTTCCAACTTGCTACTCCTTGGTGTGAAAGAATCTGCAGGAAATTAAGTACATGGCAACTCCTGTTAGTCCCTCATGTGTTCTTGAAAGCAGACTGACAGATTCAGTGTGTGACATGCTGACGTGGGGGAAGGCTGTCTGGTGGCTGCTCTATGCTGTAGCTAACAAAATGGTTGTGTTTCAAGTGTTGTCATGCCTGGAAAGTCTACAGGTCATCATTACTAGTATAAATGTGTACTACAATGGTGAAATTTAGTGAAAAAATGTGCTGTTTATGTATTGGCAGGGAAAGATTTGTGCTCATCAAGACAATGATAAAAAAAATTTTTATATTATTATTATTATTACTATTTTTTTTCTTTTACTTGTTTTGCTGTAAGATGAGACTACAATAACTGCCCCTTGATGCCCTATAAGGTACCGCCAAGCACCAAGGGGCGGCCACCACGGTGCACAGTGAAGCACGTCCCAGCATCCCTGTCACCATCTTTTCCCTGCCAATAATTATGCATTACATTTCCCAACTAATTTCATTCTAGTGCAACATTTCTACTACTAATGGTGACCTGTACACTTCCCAGCATGACCAGTACAGCACTTCAAACAAACACAGCCTTTTCTTAGCCACAGCAAGGTGCAGCCACGACAGACAGCCTTCCCTAAGTCAGCATGTCACACTGCATCCATAACACTGAGCTTCCAGGAACACATCTGGGGGACTGATACAAGTTGCTGTGTAGGTCATTTGTCCCAGCAGACTCTTTCACACCAAGCAGGCATGAGGTGGTAGTCTGTGCAGTGCGTCAGTGCTTGGAATTTTGAACCGGTCTTGCTGCATCTATGGCCCAGAGACCAAACACAGACCAAACAGAGGGCTAGCTGAACCTAACACAAACCAAACAGACGCCCACCAGAACCATACACAGGCCCACAGAACTAACTGACTGGCTGGCCGGCTGACTCGCTGGCTGAGTGACTGACTGACTGACTGACTGACTGGCTGGCTGGCTGGCTTGCTGGCTGGCTTACTAACTGACTGACTGACTGACTGGCTGGCTGAGTGACTGATTGACTGGCTGGTTAGCTAGTTGGGTGGCTAGCTGGTTGGTTGAATGGCTGACTGACTGACTGACTGACTGACTGACTGACTGACTAGCTGAGTGACTGATTGATTGGCTGGTTGGTTGAATGCCTAGCTGGCTGGTTGAATGGCTGACTGACTGACTGACTGACTGACTGACTGACTGACTGACTGACTGACTGACTAGCTGAGTGACTGATTGATTGGCTGGTTTGTCGAATGGCTAGCTGGCTGGTTGAATGGCTAACTGACTGACTGACTGACTGACTGACTGACTGACTGACTGACTGACTGACTGACTGACTGACTGACTAACTGAGTGACTGATTGATTGGCTGGTTGGTTGAATGGCTAGCTGGCTGGTTGAATGGCTGACTGACTGACTGACTGACTGACTTACTGACTGACTGACTGACTAACTGACTAGCTGAGTGACTGATTGATTGGCTGGTTGGTTGAATGGCTGACTGACTGACTGACTGACTGACTGACTGACTGACTGACTGACTGACTGACTGACTGACTGACTGACTAGCTGAGTGACTGATTGATTGGCTAGTTGGTTGAATGGCTAGCTGGCTGGTTGAATGGCTGACTGACTGGCTGACTGACTGACTAACTGACTGACTGACTGACTGACTGACTGACTGACTGACTGACTAGCTGAGTGACTGATTGATTGGCTGGTTGGTTGAATGCCTAGCTGGCTGGTTGAATGGCTGACTGACTGACTGACTGACTGACTGACTGACTGACTGACTGACTGACTGACTGACTGACTGACTAGCTGAGTGACTGATTGATTGGCTGGTTGGTTGAATGGCTAGCTGGCTGGTTGAATGGCTAACTGACTGACTGACTGACTGACTGACTGACTGACTGACTGACTGACTGACTGACTAACTGAGTGACTAATTGATTGGCTGGTTGGTTGAATGGCTAGCTGGCTGGTTGAATGGCTGACTGACTGACTGACTGACTGACTGACTGACTGACTGACTGACTGACTGACTAGCTGAGTGACTGATTGATTGGCTGGTTGGTTGAATGGCTAGCTGGCTGGTTGAATGGCTGACTGACTGACTGACTGACTGACTGACTGACTGACTGACTGACTGACTGAGTGACTGATTGATTGGCTAGTTGGTTGAATGGCTAGCTGGCTGGTTGAATGGCTGACTGACTGGCTGACTGACTGACTGACTGACTGACTGAATGACTGACTGACTGACTGACTAGCTGAGTGACTGATTGATTGGCTGGTTGGTTGAATGCCTAGCTGGCTGGTTGAATGGCTGACTGACTGACTGACTGACTGACTGACTGACTGACTGACTGACTGACTGACTGACTAGCTGAGTGACTGATTTATTGGCTGGTTGGTTGAATGGCTAGCTGGCTGGTTGAATGGCTAACTGACTGACTGACTGACTGACTGACTGACTGACTGACTGACTGACTGACTGACTGACTGACTGACTAACTGAGTGACTGATTGATTGGCTGGTTGGTTGAATGGCTAGCTGGCTGGTTGAATGGCTGACTGACTGACTGACTGACTGACTGACTGACTGACTGACTGACTGACTGACTGACTAACTGACTAGCTGAGTGACTGATTGATTGGCTTGTTGGTTGAATGGCTAGCTGGCTGGTTGAATGGCTGACTGACTGACTGACTGACTGACTGACTGACTGACTGACTGACTGACTAGCTGAGTGACTGATTGATTGGCTAGTTGGTTGAATGGCTAGCTGGCTGGTTGAATGGCTGACTGACTGGCTGACTGACTGACTGACTGACTGACTGACTGACTGACTGACTGACTGACTAGCTGAGTGACTGATTGATTGGCTGGTTGGTTGAATGGCTAGCTGGCTGGTTGAATGGCTGACTGAATGACTGACTGACTGACTGACTGACTGACTGACTGACTGACTGACTGAGGCAGAGAGACAGGTAGGTGTTGGCAGGGTTGGTTTGGTTTGGAGTGTTGAGGTTTTATGATATTGTAGAGACAGAGAGGTTCAAAGCTTAATTAGACTTGTATCTTTGAGCCATGAGTCAGTAGAGAGGGAGAAAGAGGCAGACAGGCAGAGAGACAGGAAAAACAGGGAGGAAGAAAAGCTATTTGCACTGTACCTATAGGTCAGTATGGTGTAGAGTTGTATACTTGAATCAAGAGTAAATATAGACGCAGATACGAAGGCGGGCAAGCTGAGAGAGAGGGAAAGAAAGGGTCTGAATGAAAGGGAGGAGTCAGGCCTGCAGAAGGGGAGCTTTTGGTATTGTTTACTGATTAGTGTGAAAAAGTGTTGTGTTGTGTTGTGAGGTGCAGAGAAAGAGAGAGAGGCTTGTGTGGTGATATTTCATGTTGATGTACAGCAATATGAAATAGTTCTCAGGAGAGAGAGAAAGAGATAGAAATTAGTGACACACACACACACACACACACACACACACACACACACACACACACAGTAATACTCTATAGAAACCTATTTCTTTCCTAATTTGTCTATCTCCATCTTGTTTTTCATTGTAAGTCATTAATGTTTATCTTGTATTGTCTTGGCATTATTAAAACATGAGGTATATTATTATTAGTGGTTGTAGTTTTGTATCACAACATTAACTTATATTAGTTTTGCCTGAAAATCTCTCGTTTTCTAACATTCTCCCATCCTGCAGGCCTGAGTCCAGACCGAGACCCAGAGAAATGTAAACAAACGCACCAGTCAGACTTGATATAGGAGTGAATTTGTTGCTTTTTAAAGCGGCAGTCGGTCTGTACATGTGTGAGGTGGCGAGGGGTGTCGCCAGGGGGCGGCTAGTAGCGTCTGCCACCAGGAAAATATGTAAAAACATAAAAAAGACGCTTCTCAAGAAAGGTAAGGCCGGTTGCAGCTTTTATTTTTTCTTTATTTCTTTCCATCAGGTTAGGTTTATATTAATTCAGTTAGTTAGGTTTGGTTAAGTCTTTCTCTCTCTCTCTCTCTCTCTCTCTCTCTCTCTCTCTCTCTCTCTCTCTCTCTCTCTCTCTCTCTCTCTCTCTCTCTCTCTCTCTCTCTCTGTGGTGCTAATGGTGCAGGAAGGCCTTGTCTACCTGCACCATAAGCCACTATACCATGCGTCACTGTACATTTAAACTGTACCCCAAAAACTTAACCTAACTGGCCCTCACTTAAAAAAAAATATATCGTTTTTTTTTCGTGTTCTTAATATTTCAGTGCTACAATACCACATCACTGTACCCTATGATGCTAATGGTGCAGGAAGGCCTTGTCTACCTTCACCATAAGCGACTGTACCATGCGTCACTGTACCTTAAAACTGTACCACAAAAACAACCTAACTGGCCCTCACCTGAAAAAAAATATCTTTTTTTTTTGTGTTTGCTTAATATTTCAGTGCTACAGTACCACAGCACTGTACTCTATGGTGCTAATGGTGCAGGAAGGCCTTGTCTACCTTCACCATAAGCCACTGTACCATGTGTCACTGTACCTTAAATCTGTACCACAAAAACAACCTAACTGGCCCTCACCTGAAAAAAAATCTCTTTTTTTTTTAACCTAACCTAACCTAACCTAACCTTACCTAACCTAACCTAACCTAACCTAACCTGACCTGACCTGACCTAACCTAACCTAACCTAACCTAACCTGACCTAACCTAACCTAACCTAACCTAACCTAACCTGACCTGACCTAACCTAACCTAACCTAACCTAACCTAACCTAACCTAACCTAACCTATCCTAACCTAACCGAGACATTAAAAATTAGTCACAAGGCAAAAAGACGATTCAAAGTGACTGACATACCAAGCAATTAATTAGTGAAATCAGTCTTTGTTGACTACTCCAAAGCCTTTCAGTTTGTCGACCTCAGTATACTGTTAGGAAAAAGTGCATTATTAAGACATTATTAGTGGTTGTATCACGGTATTTTATAATAGACTTATAACTAGTTTCCCCTGAAAATCTTTCGTTTTCTATCATTCTTTCATTCTACACGCCTGAGCCCTGACAGAGACCCAGAGAAATGTAAACAGGCACGAGTCAGACTTGATATAGGGCTGAATTTGTTGCTTTTCAGAGAGGGGCAGTCGGTCTGTACATGCGTGAGGTGGCGAGAGGCGTGTCCAGGGGGCGGCTAGTAGCGTGTGCCACCGTGGAAATATGTACAGACATAAAGAAGACGCCCTCAAGAAAGGTAAGGCCGGTTCCAGCTTTTATTTTTATTTATTTATTTCCATCCCGGCCTGGGACCCCCCCTTTCCCGAGTCCTGAGGTGTTGGGGGACGGCCCGGGGGTGCTGTGTGCCCGTGAGTGTACCAGGTGCTCAAGCTTATACAAAACAAGGAAAGTTTGAAGCATTTTTAGAGGGGCAGTCGGTCTGTACATGCGTGTACATTAATTTTGAGGTGTTCCTTGTCATCCCCTGTCACTCCTGCCTGCCTCTGTCACCTCTACCAATCCCTGTCAAGCTCTGCCAAGCCCTTTGTCACCTCTCAAGTAATGAGGTGGCTTGAGATGTGAGATTTTAAACAGAAGCCTTTGCTGTCACCCCTGCCAAGCCCTACCAAACCCTGTCAGCCCCCACCAAGGCCCTCTCAAGACCCACCAAGGCCTGTCAACCCCCTACCGAGACCTATCAGCTCTATAATCTGAAAAAAGTGCAGTGTCTTAGGAGGGATTGATTAAGTAAACAGTGACTTATGGCCAAAATGGAACTATATGGAGATTAAGTAGAGATTAGAATAGAAGCTGAAATTGAGCAGGATAGTTACAATCACAGACTTCCAACTTGCTACTCCTTGGTGTGAAAGAATCTGCAGGAAATTAAGTACATGGCAACTCCTGTTAGTCCCTCATGTGTTCTTGAAAGCAGACTGACAGATTCAGTGTGTGACATGCTGACGTGGGGGAAGGCTGTCTGGTGGCTGCTCTATGCTGTAGCTAACAAAATGGTTGTGTTTCAAGTGTTGTCATGCCTGGAAAGTCTACAGGTCATCATTACTAGTATAAATGTGTACTACAATGGTGAAATTTAGTGAAAAAATGTGCTGTTTATGTATTGGCAGGGAAAGATTTGTGCTCATCAAGACAATGATAAAAAAAATTTTTATATTATTATTATTATTACTATTTTTTTTCTTTTACTTGTTTTGCTGTAAGATGAGACTACAATAACTGCCCCTTGATGCCCTATAAGGTACCGCCAAGCACCAAGGGGCGGCCACCACGGTGCACAGTGAAGCACGTCCCAGCATCCCTGTCACCATCTTTTCCCTGCCAATAATTATGCATTACATTTCCCAACTAATTTCATTCTAGTGCAACATTTCTACTACTAATGGTGACCTGTACACTTCCCAGCATGACCAGTACAGCACTTCAAACAAACACAGCCTTTTCTTAGCCACAGCAAGGTGCAGCCACGACAGACAGCCTTCCCTAAGTCAGCATGTCACACTGCATCCATAACACTGAGCTTCCAGGAACACATCTGGGGGACTGATACAAGTTGCTGTGTAGGTCATTTGTCCCAGCAGACTCTTTCACACCAAGCAGGCATGAGGTGGTAGTCTGTGCAGTGCGTCAGTGCTTGGAATTTTGAACCGGTCTTGCTGCATCTATGGCCCAGAGACCAAACACAGACCAAACAGAGGGCTAGCTGAACCTAACACAAACCAAACAGACGCCCACCAGAACCATACACAGGCCCACAGAACTAACTGACTGGCTGGCCGGCTGACTCGCTGGCTGAGTGACTGACTGACTGACTGACTGACTGGCTGGCTGGCTGGCTTGCTGGCTGGCTTACTAACTGACTGACTGACTGACTGGCTGGCTGAGTGACTGATTGACTGGCTGGTTAGCTAGTTGGGTGGCTAGCTGGTTGGTTGAATGGCTGACTGACTGACTGACTGACTGACTGACTGACTGACTAGCTGAGTGACTGATTGATTGGCTGGTTGGTTGAATGCCTAGCTGGCTGGTTGAATGGCTGACTGACTGACTGACTGACTGACTGACTGACTGACTGACTGACTGACTGACTAGCTGAGTGACTGATTGATTGGCTGGTTTGTCGAATGGCTAGCTGGCTGGTTGAATGGCTAACTGACTGACTGACTGACTGACTGACTGACTGACTGACTGACTGACTGACTGACTGACTGACTGACTAACTGAGTGACTGATTGATTGGCTGGTTGGTTGAATGGCTAGCTGGCTGGTTGAATGGCTGACTGACTGACTGACTGACTGACTTACTGACTGACTGACTGACTAACTGACTAGCTGAGTGACTGATTGATTGGCTGGTTGGTTGAATGGCTGACTGACTGACTGACTGACTGACTGACTGACTGACTGACTGACTGACTGACTGACTGACTGACTGACTAGCTGAGTGACTGATTGATTGGCTAGTTGGTTGAATGGCTAGCTGGCTGGTTGAATGGCTGACTGACTGGCTGACTGACTGACTAACTGACTGACTGACTGACTGACTGACTGACTGACTGACTGACTAGCTGAGTGACTGATTGATTGGCTGGTTGGTTGAATGCCTAGCTGGCTGGTTGAATGGCTGACTGACTGACTGACTGACTGACTGACTGACTGACTGACTGACTGACTGACTGACTGACTGACTAGCTGAGTGACTGATTGATTGGCTGGTTGGTTGAATGGCTAGCTGGCTGGTTGAATGGCTAACTGACTGACTGACTGACTGACTGACTGACTGACTGACTGACTGACTGACTGACTAACTGAGTGACTAATTGATTGGCTGGTTGGTTGAATGGCTAGCTGGCTGGTTGAATGGCTGACTGACTGACTGACTGACTGACTGACTGACTGACTGACTGACTGACTGACTAGCTGAGTGACTGATTGATTGGCTGGTTGGTTGAATGGCTAGCTGGCTGGTTGAATGGCTGACTGACTGACTGACTGACTGACTGACTGACTGACTGACTGACTGACTGAGTGACTGATTGATTGGCTAGTTGGTTGAATGGCTAGCTGGCTGGTTGAATGGCTGACTGACTGGCTGACTGACTGACTGACTGACTGACTGAATGACTGACTGACTGACTGACTAGCTGAGTGACTGATTGATTGGCTGGTTGGTTGAATGCCTAGCTGGCTGGTTGAATGGCTGACTGACTGACTGACTGACTGACTGACTGACTGACTGACTGACTGACTGACTGACTAGCTGAGTGACTGATTTATTGGCTGGTTGGTTGAATGGCTAGCTGGCTGGTTGAATGGCTAACTGACTGACTGACTGACTGACTGACTGACTGACTGACTGACTGACTGACTGACTGACTGACTGACTAACTGAGTGACTGATTGATTGGCTGGTTGGTTGAATGGCTAGCTGGCTGGTTGAATGGCTGACTGACTGACTGACTGACTGACTGACTGACTGACTGACTGACTGACTGACTGACTAACTGACTAGCTGAGTGACTGATTGATTGGCTTGTTGGTTGAATGGCTAGCTGGCTGGTTGAATGGCTGACTGACTGACTGACTGACTGACTGACTGACTGACTGACTGACTGACTAGCTGAGTGACTGATTGATTGGCTAGTTGGTTGAATGGCTAGCTGGCTGGTTGAATGGCTGACTGACTGGCTGACTGACTGACTGACTGACTGACTGACTGACTGACTGACTGACTGACTAGCTGAGTGACTGATTGATTGGCTGGTTGGTTGAATGGCTAGCTGGCTGGTTGAATGGCTGACTGAATGACTGACTGACTGACTGACTGACTGACTGACTGACTGACTGACTGAGGCAGAGAGACAGGTAGGTGTTGGCAGGGTTGGTTTGGTTTGGAGTGTTGAGGTTTTATGATATTGTAGAGACAGAGAGGTTCAAAGCTTAATTAGACTTGTATCTTTGAGCCATGAGTCAGTAGAGAGGGAGAAAGAGGCAGACAGGCAGAGAGACAGGAAAAACAGGGAGGAAGAAAAGCTATTTGCACTGTACCTATAGGTCAGTATGGTGTAGAGTTGTATACTTGAATCAAGAGTAAATATAGACGCAGATACGAAGGCGGGCAAGCTGAGAGAGAGGGAAAGAAAGGGTCTGAATGAAAGGGAGGAGTCAGGCCTGCAGAAGGGGAGCTTTTGGTATTGTTTACTGATTAGTGTGAAAAAGTGTTGTGTTGTGTTGTGAGGTGCAGAGAAAGAGAGAGAGGCTTGTGTGGTGATATTTCATGTTGATGTACAGCAATATGAAATAGTTCTCAGGAGAGAGAGAAAGAGATAGAAATTAGTGACACACACACACACACACACACACACACACACACACACACACACACAGTAATACTCTATAGAAACCTATTTCTTTCCTAATTTGTCTATCTCCATCTTGTTTTTCATTGTAAGTCATTAATGTTTATCTTGTATTGTCTTGGCATTATTAAAACATGAGGTATATTATTATTAGTGGTTGTAGTTTTGTATCACAACATTAACTTATATTAGTTTTGCCTGAAAATCTCTCGTTTTCTAACATTCTCCCATCCTGCAGGCCTGAGTCCAGACCGAGACCCAGAGAAATGTAAACAAACGCACCAGTCAGACTTGATATAGGAGTGAATTTGTTGCTTTTTAAAGCGGCAGTCGGTCTGTACATGTGTGAGGTGGCGAGGGGTGTCGCCAGGGGGCGGCTAGTAGCGTCTGCCACCAGGAAAATATGTAAAAACATAAAAAAGACGCTTCTCAAGAAAGGTAAGGCCGGTTGCAGCTTTTATTTTTTCTTTATTTCTTTCCATCAGGTTAGGTTTATATTAATTCAGTTAGTTAGGTTTGGTTAAGTCTTTCTCTCTCTCTCTCTCTCTCTCTCTCTCTCTCTCTCTCTCTCTCTCTCTCTCTCTCTCTCTCTCTCTCTCTCTCTCTCTCTCTCTCTCTCTCTCTCTCTGTGGTGCTAATGGTGCAGGAAGGCCTTGTCTACCTGCACCATAAGCCACTATACCATGCGTCACTGTACATTTAAACTGTACCCCAAAAACTTAACCTAACTGGCCCTCACTTAAAAAAAAATATATCGTTTTTTTTTCGTGTTCTTAATATTTCAGTGCTACAATACCACATCACTGTACCCTATGATGCTAATGGTGCAGGAAGGCCTTGTCTACCTTCACCATAAGCGACTGTACCATGCGTCACTGTACCTTAAAACTGTACCACAAAAACAACCTAACTGGCCCTCACCTGAAAAAAAATATCTTTTTTTTTTGTGTTTGCTTAATATTTCAGTGCTACAGTACCACAGCACTGTACTCTATGGTGCTAATGGTGCAGGAAGGCCTTGTCTACCTTCACCATAAGCCACTGTACCATGTGTCACTGTACCTTAAATCTGTACCACAAAAACAACCTAACTGGCCCTCACCTGAAAAAAAATCTCTTTTTTTTTTAACCTAACCTAACCTAACCTAACCTTACCTAACCTAACCTAACCTAACCTAACCTGACCTGACCTGACCTAACCTAACCTAACCTAACCTAACCTGACCTAACCTAACCTAACCTAACCTAACCTAACCTGACCTGACCTAACCTAACCTAACCTAACCTAACCTAACCTAACCTAACCTAACCTATCCTAACCTAACCGAGACATTAAAAATTAGTCACAAGGCAAAAAGACGATTCAAAGTGACTGACATACCAAGCAATTAATTAGTGAAATCAGTCTTTGTTGACTACTCCAAAGCCTTTCAGTTTGTCGACCTCAGTATACTGTTAGGAAAAAGTGCATTATTAAGACATTATTAGTGGTTGTATCACGGTATTTTATAATAGACTTATAACTAGTTTCCCCTGAAAATCTTTCGTTTTCTATCATTCTTTCATTCTACACGCCTGAGCCCTGACAGAGACCCAGAGAAATGTAAACAGGCACGAGTCAGACTTGATATAGGGCTGAATTTGTTGCTTTTCAGAGAGGGGCAGTCGGTCTGTACATGCGTGAGGTGGCGAGAGGCGTGTCCAGGGGGCGGCTAGTAGCGTGTGCCACCGTGGAAATATGTACAGACATAAAGAAGACGCCCTCAAGAAAGGTAAGGCCGGTTCCAGCTTTTATTTTTATTTATTTATTTCCATCCCGGCCTGGGACCCCCCCTTTCCCGAGTCCTGAGGTGTTGGGGGACGGCCCGGGGGTGCTGTGTGCCCGTGAGTGTACCAGGTGCTCAAGCTTATACAAAACAAGGAAAGTTTGAAGCATTTTTAGAGGGGCAGTCGGTCTGTACATGCGTGTACATTAATTTTGAGGTGTTCCTTGTCATCCCCTGTCACTCCTGCCTGCCTCTGTCACCTCTACCAATCCCTGTCAAGCTCTGCCAAGCCCTTTGTCACCTCTCAAGTAATGAGGTGGCTTGAGATGTGAGATTTTAAACAGAAGCCTTTGCTGTCACCCCTGCCAAGCCCTACCAAACCCTGTCAGCCCCCACCAAGGCCCTCTCAAGACCCACCAAGGCCTGTCAACCCCCTACCGAGACCTATCAGCTCTATAATCTGAAAAAAGTGCAGTGTCTTAGGAGGGATTGATTAAGTAAACAGTGACTTATGGCCAAAATGGAACTATATGGAGATTAAGTAGAGATTAGAATAGAAGCTGAAATTGAGCAGGATAGTTACAATCACAGACTTCCAACTTGCTACTCCTTGGTGTGAAAGAATCTGCAGGAAATTAAGTACATGGCAACTCCTGTTAGTCCCTCATGTGTTCTTGAAAGCAGACTGACAGATTCAGTGTGTGACATGCTGACGTGGGGGAAGGCTGTCTGGTGGCTGCTCTATGCTGTAGCTAACAAAATGGTTGTGTTTCAAGTGTTGTCATGCCTGGAAAGTCTACAGGTCATCATTACTAGTATAAATGTGTACTACAATGGTGAAATTTAGTGAAAAAATGTGCTGTTTATGTATTGGCAGGGAAAGATTTGTGCTCATCAAGACAATGATAAAAAAAATTTTTATATTATTATTATTATTACTATTTTTTTTTCTTTTACTTGTTTTGCTGTAAGATGAGACTACAATAACTGCCCCTTGATGCCCTATAAGGTACCGCCAAGCACCAAGGGGCGGCCACCACGGTGCACAGTGAAGCACGTCCCAGCATCCCTGTCACCATCTTTTCCCTGCCAATAATTATGCATTACATTTCCCAACTAATTTCATTCTAGTGCAACATTTCTACTACTAATGGTGACCTGTACACTTCCCAGCATGACCAGTACAGCACTTCAAACAAACACAGCCTTTTCTTAGCCACAGCAAGGTGCAGCCACGACAGACAGCCTTCCCTAAGTCAGCATGTCACACTGCATCCATAACACTGAGCTTCCAGGAACACATCTGGGGGACTGATACAAGTTGCTGTGTAGGTCATTTGTCCCAGCAGACTCTTTCACACCAAGCAGGCATGAGGTGGTAGTCTGTGCAGTGCGTCAGTGCTTGGAATTTTGAACCGGTCTTGCTGCATCTATGGCCCAGAGACCAAACACAGACCAAACAGAGGGCTAGCTGAACCTAACACAAACCAAACAGACGCCCACCAGAACCATACACAGGCCCACAGAACTAACTGACTGGCTGGCCGGCTGACTCGCTGGCTGAGTGACTGACTGACTGACTGACTGACTGGCTGGCTGGCTGGCTTGCTGGCTGGCTTACTAACTGACTGACTGACTGACTGGCTGGCTGAGTGACTGATTGACTGGCTGGTTAGCTAGTTGGGTGGCTAGCTGGTTGGTTGAATGGCTGACTGACTGACTGACTGACTGACTGACTGACTGACTAGCTGAGTGACTGATTGATTGGCTGGTTGGTTGAATGCCTAGCTGGCTGGTTGAATGGCTGACTGACTGACTGACTGACTGACTGACTGACTGACTGACTGACTAGCTGAGTGACTGATTGATTGGCTGGTTTGTCGAATGGCTAGCTGGCTGGTTGAATGGCTAACTGACTGACTGACTGACTGACTGACTGACTGACTGACTGACTGACTGACTGACTGACTGACTGACTAACTGAGTGACTGATTGATTGGCTGGTTGGTTGAATGGCTAGCTGGCTGGTTGAATGGCTGACTGACTGACTGACTGACTGACTTACTGACTGACTGACTGACTAACTGACTAGCTGAGTGACTGATTGATTGGCTGGTTGGTTGAATGGCTGACTGACTGACTGACTGACTGACTGACTGACTGACTGACTGACTGACTGACTGACTGACTGACGACTGACTAGCTCTGAGTGACTGATTGATTGGCTAGTTGGTTGAATGGCTAGCTGGCTGGTTGAATGGCTGACTGACTGACTGACTGACTGACTAACTGACTGACTGACTGACTGACTGACTGACTGACTGACTGACTAGCTGAGTGACTGATTGATTGGCTGGTTGGTTGAATGCCTAGCTGGCTGGTTGAATGGCTGGACTGACTGACTGACTGACTGACTGACTGACTGACTGACTGACTGACTGACTGACTGACTGACTTGCTGAGTGACTGATTGATTGGCTGGTTGGTTGAATGGCTAGCTGGCTGGTTGAATGGCTAACTGACTGGACTGACTGACTGACTGACTGACTGACTGACTGACTGACTGACTGACTAACTGAGTGACTAATTGATTGGCTG